>NW_010973052.1:3278297-3353136 GCF_000737465.1 Haliaeetus leucocephalus | reverse complement strand
AGGTGAACGTGCTGCTGTGGTGGGAGCCCTTCGGGCGGCCGCGGCGCATGGCCGACTGCCGGCGGCGCTACAACATCACGGGCTGCCGCCTCAGCGCCGACCGGAGCCGCTACGGCGAGGCGCAGGCCGTCCTCTTCCACCACCGCGACCTGGCGCTGCACGGCGCCCAGGGGCTGCCCCGCGGGCCCCCGCCGCGGCCGGCGCGGCAGCTCTGGGTGTGGATGAACTTCGAGTCGCCCTCGCACTCGCCCGGCCTGCGGGGGCTGGCCGGCCTCTTCAACTGGACCATGTCCTACCGGCGGGACTCGGACGTCTTCGTGCCCTACGGGCGCCTCTACGCCCCGCCGGCGCCCCGGCCCTTCGTCCTGCCCCGCAAGACGCGGCTGGTGGCCTGGGTGGTCAGCAACTGGAACGAGGAGCACGCCCGGGTGCGCTACTACCGCCAGCTGAAGGAGCACCTGGCCGTCGACGTGTACGGGGCGCGGGGGCTGGCGCTGGCCGAGGGCGGCGTGGTGGAGACCGTCTCGGCCTACAAGTTCTACCTGGCCTTCGAGAACTCCCAGCACACCGACTACATCACCGAGAAGCTCTGGAGAAACGCCTTCGCCGCCGGCGCCGTGCCCGTCGTCCTCGGGCCCCGCCGGGCCAACTACGAGCGCTTCATCCCCCCCGACTCCTTCATCCACGTCGACGACTTCCCCAGCCCCCGGCTGCTGGCCGCCTACCTGAAGTTCCTCGATAAAAACCAGCCCAGCTACAGGAGGTACTTCGCCTGGAGGAAGAAGTACGAAGTCCACGTCACCTCGTTCTGGGACGAGCATTTCTGCAAGGTTTGCGAGGCCGTCAGGGCAGCCGGCAACCAAATCAAGACCGTACGAAATCTGGCCGGCTGGTTTGAAAGCTGACGTTCCTGGCGGGCGAGGCTCGCCTGGCCGGCCCGTGCCGGCGGTGGACCGCGTCGAGGCGGAGGGAAGGATGGGTCTCGCAGAGGTCGTTAGCCCAGGTAGTAGGCGGAAGGCTGTCATCAGCGAGAGAAGCGTGCGGCTACAGGTGAGCAAGCTGCGGGAAGCCTCCAAGAAGGAAGATTTTTGTTAGAGTGCAGAATTACGAAAGTACAAAGAAACGTCAGGCAAGATGATTCTTAAAGAGCAAAGTTAGATTTCCAGAAGTCGTGCAGATCTGAAGCCGTTACAGTTGTGCACAGCTCGACATAAATAACCGATGCCAAGTTCTTCAGCCGTACAGCTGAAACCAATTTTGTCAGCTCTCACAGCTTCCTGGACCACGCAACTTTCTTCTGCTTACGGGGGATACATGATCAGCGCTGGCTTTCTGTACTCTGAAGACAAAAGCGAATATTTTTAACAGTGATTATTATGTGCCTGAAAGCTATTTGCAGGCAAATTCTGAGCCGCAAGCGTTGAACGTAAGAATGTAATGATACAGTAGCACTTTTTAGCAGTGTTTGAAATTGCAGCAGCCAACTAATAATGCTTTGAGCCACATAATAATTCCATTTAGGAAAAAGTGTACGGAGGGGTCTGGATCCAAGTGGAACAAACAGCTCAGATGGTGTAGAGTATTTCTTCCGCTGCCTACCGAAACCATAGGCACATTTATCCGGTATGAAAGTGGAGAAGAACTTTAAGTACAAGGAAAGACAGACTGTAGGAAAAAAGTGGGAACATTTCCACTCTCCCTTTATTCAGGAATTAGAAAATGTTTACAGGAATGTTTTTCTCTGCAAAATTACTGCCATATAGGAAAAAGCAGAGAAAGGCTCAGAACTACAGGGTTTTTATTGCTATATTGAATATGTATACAGAGAGGCTAACTTATTTCTCTAGTATCTTTAGGCAGTCCTGTTGTGTAGCGATTGTTTTGGTTTATGGCACGCATTTTTAAAAATTCTGCCGAGTGACAGGCTATTCAGAATGCCGCTTTGCTGTTTGTAAAATAATAATTACCAAAAAAAGACCACCCCAAAACTCGAGTCCTGAGTCACTGCCTTTTCAAAAAGAAAATTACTGTAGAGAATAAGATCTACACTGTTGG
This sequence comes from Haliaeetus leucocephalus, assembly GCF_000737465.1. Classification (NCBI taxonomy): domain Eukaryota; kingdom Metazoa; phylum Chordata; class Aves; order Accipitriformes; family Accipitridae; genus Haliaeetus; species Haliaeetus leucocephalus. The sequence continues at coordinate 3,351,081 of NW_010973052.1, read as the reverse complement.
TAAAATACAGATTGTGTGAGGAAACAATGTGAAAAGGGAAAGATTTACTGTTTTTTTTCCTTTGGTTTTGGGTTTTTTTTTCCGGCTCGTTTTTTTAATCAATAAATAGGTTCCTAAGATAAAACTTCCTTCTCTCGGTGCCTGCCAGGAACATTTACGTTAGTTACTCCCTTTCAGACTCTGCCATTTTGCTGGAGTCTTCCTTGTAGTCAGTGTATGGTTACTTTTTGGTTATGTGTAATCTTGCTTGGTGAAATCCAGAAAAAAGCTTCAATTGCAATTACACATCCTCAGGAAGCTGAGCCCTTCCTGCCCTTTGCAACTATAAGGTTTGGTGGCAAAAAATGGTAATTCAGAAAAGCCCTGCACAAATGATTAAGACATTCGTCCAGCTCCCATTTAAGGAGCTGGATAACGCGTGGAGTTATGCAGAGGCTTTGCTCGGAATAAAATCATGGGCACAGAACAGGTGGAGAAAGAATAAAGTCAGTTGCAAATAAAATATGGGCACAGAACAGGTGAGTTTACTGGCATTTGTGAGTCATGTTTAGGTTAGAAAAGGATTAGGTTTGACTTAAGCAGTAAGGGATGTCGGGTAGGTGCTTTTAAGATTTATGAGCTGGCAGCCTACTCTGATTTATTTTAAATTAGATGTTCCCCGTGATTAGGTAAGCATGGAACCAAGGATTATTGAAAAAAATCCAATAATAATGAAGTTCATGAATAATTTGCACAGGTTTACTAGATTGGATGTTGCTGGCTCCTGCATTTATTCCCTTCTGCTTTTGTGCAAGGAAGGATGGCTGAAAGTACTTCATGAACCTTTCTGTTGTTAATGCCAGAGTTGCTGTGGAAATTTTATTGGGAAAGGAGAGAAGACAGTCAACAAAATGTGGAGTGTAGTAGGGATGGTCCCTAACACTGGATTTTCACTTTAACAGAGGTCTTAAGTGATTGTTTAAAGCAAAAGCATGTTCTTCATGGCATGCTCATTCTTCTCTCTGCCAGTGGTTACCGCTCCCATAAAATTGGTTTTGATAATTTAAAAAATCTAATTTAAGTATAGCATTAACAATAATAGCTAGGTGTCAGGATGATAGAATCTGTCTCCCTTTGAATTATTCTTTTTTTCTGTTCAGTTTTTATCACAGCTCATGTAAATGTATACAAAAACTCAAAAGTGGTGAACTAATATTTAAGATTGCACTACTCTTTATCAGTCTACTGAAACTGGTGCATTTTTTTCAGTCCTCCTAAACTTTTTAGCATTTTCAGAAAGTTTCCAGGCACACAGTTCTGTGTAATCATTAGTAATGCCACAGGGAGAAGACCAGGCTACAGGAGCATGGGAATTTCCAAAGATTGCAACCAATACTTTTTTCAGCCTCTCTAAGAAGAGCAGTTGAAATCTTCAATGAACTAGGGTTTTGTAAAATTCAGAAAAGAGCTATGCAGTAATTAAAGCATCATGTTTGAATAAGGTGATCATAGCTGTGCTGTATTTTTAAGTTATGCATTGAGTATTTTCAAGAATTGTATAATAAAAACTGCAGTCCTGTAATAATTATTGCAGAGCACTTGCGTTGGGAGGAAAGAAGCCTTTTCTAGTTTCGTCGTTCTTGTGTGAGTGTTGCACACTTTTCCCTTTAGATTTGGGAGGAAATTCAGCCCTGGTCTACAGCTGCTGAAGCCAGTAATACAACAGCTCTATAAATCTACTTTGGTTTTTGGCTCATCCACTCCACTGACTAACAATTAGTGTACCGTTATAAGCTAAGCACTGGCTTTTGTAATTCACTTTGTAGAGCTCAAGTTCAGTGATGAATAAAAAATTTGCCTGAGCAAATTGGATTATAGATCAGGTACCAGACTCCACAAGATATTGCAGGTGATGTGTGTAATCCATCTGTAAAAATTAAGCAAAGTTATTTTCTATTTTAAGTAGAAAAGTCTTTTTTAATACATTTTGAAAAAGTGTTTTATTCCATGCCTTAAAATATTGGGGTGGAGGGAGAGAAAGGAAGATAATTATTTTCTGGGTTTTATAAAGAGAAATAATATTGCTTTTTGGTTATGGTGTAAATGGAATATAGAATTATGTGATCCTTTAAGTTATATATTGTATCTCAGGGAATTTTATACTGTAAAGTCTCTTAATCTTCATAGAATGAAGTAACTTTGTATTAATTATTTAGATTGACACTCAATAAAATTAAAGAAAGGAAGTAGCACAAAATGACCCTATTTTTTAATTTCATCTTCTGTGTTACGAAAGCTGTAGAAAACTGCTTTTCAAAGAGAATGAATTTCTTTTCATGTTTGTTTAATCAATAGAAGTGGCTGATTGTTCTCAAAGTAGTCAGACCATCTGAGGTTAGGAATGCAACCTGGTTGTGCCAGGAGCAAAATATTTTCATAGGAGAGGCTGTGCTGAGTTATTTTCCGTCTGAAAAGGAGCATTTATTGAAGTTGGATGTCTGCTGGAAAAATGTCATTTCAAACAAAACCAAAAAACAAACTTTCTCTTCACCTACAGAGAATTTGAATGTGGTTGGATTCCCCCCCCCCTTAAATTTCGAAATGAAATTGAGATCCTGCTGAATATCAAAATAAACATGTAGTGCTACAGCTGCCTTTTTAACTGCAGCTTTTTTCATGCCTGTTCATTGTTGTCTTCAACTGAGCAGCAAAAGACAAAAGGCCCAAAGCTCTCTTCCCTAAGCTTTTGTTAACACCGACTGCAGCACAGGTGATGATTGCTTACCTCTCTCTTTACTCATCTTCTGTAGTGCTTGGTGCATAGTATTGAGAAATTTCAGCATTTCTGAAACTTCCTGCCCAGCCAGGATGGGGTAAGTGCTGCAGTCCTCACTTTTCCTCCCCCTCAGGCAATTGATGTTGTATCACCATCACACTTAATTTTTATAAGTAGAGCTTAAACTGACTGCTTGTTTACTCGTGCTTGAGAGGGGAAATGTTTTTTTGCTGGTTTTCCAGATGTGATTGAACTCTGGGTTGGGGAAACTGATGGAAATATTTTTCTGCCAAGCATTGGCTGCCATTTGTTCAAGCTTGTTTGGAGACTCTGAAGCACTGAGTTACGCCTGATTAAACTCACTTGCACAGCTCTCTATCCAACAGTCGTATAAATTGGTATTTGTTCTAAGAGCATAAACAGTCCTTTGTAGGGAGCATAGAGTTGACTCAATCTAAAATCTGTTGACAAGAACACAATGAGTTAACATGGATTTAAGTGGTATTTAACTAAAGATAAATCAGCATCCAAGTATAAAGGCCTATTTCTAATCAGTAAAAAAAGTAATTATTTGAATAATTCAGGTGTCGCTTGTAACCAACTCAGTTTAACAATTATGATCCGTTTAATTCTGTATTTTCTTCTGTGTGGTCAGTTTAAAAACAGTACTTGAGGCCAGAGTATCTATGTCTACTCTACATTCTGCAGATGTTTTGCTTTATGATCTTGAGCTAACTACTTAAGCCTAAATTGGGCACAGTGGCAGCTATTCCTGAGAGTCTCACCCCAAAGAATATCTGAGAGGAATAAGACAAAGCCTTTTTTCAAGAGTGCTTTGAGAGCTTCAGGGATTTGGCACTGCCAGCAGTAAGGTGCTTGGTGTGTTAAGGAAGCATCCTGAAGCTATGAGCCCCTTTTAATTGGAAAATTTTATCTTAAGGACTAAATACTTCTCTAAAGTCCTTCAATGATTTTAGGTCCTTGGAATTATACTTGCATGGGTTTAGATTTTGCAAACAGAGATAAAATTGGACTTCATTTCAGTAACAATATTTTAATAATATTCTTTTAATGACTATCAAAAGATGGTCCAAAATTTGAAACTTGCATTCCTCTCTATTTATTAAACCATCTTTTGAAGTTAATCAGCCCACAGGTTGTTTGTGTGCATTACAGAAGGCAATTCTGCATTTGCATCCTCAAATTTGCCACTGGTCTAAAAGGTGCTCTAGGTGTTTTGGATGGTGGGAAGCTCAGTCCAGGAAGAAACAGAGCACTAGCAATGCCTGAGTTGTGGCATGCTGTGGCTCTGAGATCCTGATCACAAGAGTGCCTATGACTGGCAATTGGCCATTTTGTTTATGAGCAGAAGGCAGAAAGCTGATTGCAAATAGAAAGTGTAGATTATCAGATTGTGAATACGTTTTGGTGCATTCATAATGCTGCCAAATAACTTTGTGCAGTGTTAAAGATGACTGGCTTATTTGAAGCAAGCACAACAGGGTTACATGAAATACAGCAAAATAATTGTCCTAAAGGCAAAGCTGGATTTAATATGGAAAAATGATACCGAAAAGAAAAAAAGAAAAAAGAAAAAAAGGCTTGCAATTGCAGGAAAGCATGGATATTTATTTTAAATTCTTAACTGTGAACAAAGAGAATTTTCTTGGAAATGTTGACTCTAGCCCCAACTAAAAACAGAGAACATAGGTTCAGGGTCATGCTTGTGCTCACGCTTACATCTGTGTTTGAATAGGAACGGCCTCCTGAGATTAAGGCAGAGCTCTGAACGTTTCCCTTTCAGTCCCAAACCTACATTTTGCTTGGCTTAATGCTAGTTTCCCTTCTCTGTCATTCACGTGTTGCTCCTCAAATGTGCACAGGCCTGTGGGTCTGATGGCTTCTCACTTTGGAGAAGCAGAACTAAGAAGAGAAATGTTAATATATGGATGTTTGCTGAGAATTTTGGTCAGATATTGCAGTAGTCCTGGGATAAATGCAAGTAAGCAGTAGAGGCTGAAGACAAAATAGAGAAGCATGTTTTATGGTAGTATTTTGTCCAAGACTGCAGCCTTGAGTGAAACATCTCATCAGATTTTATGGCTGAGATTTTATGCTGTGAGTTTTCTGTTTATTGGTGAAGATTATTTTATCAGGTACCCCTGAAGATTCCCACTGCTATATTATCTCAGAATCATAGAATCACAGAGATGGACTACGCACACAAAGACTTCATTCAATATGTATGTACTGTGAAAAAATGAGTTGGGTTAATTAGAGCAGAATTTGTGCTGGGTTCAGGCTCTGATAAAGCACTGTCAGGCATATTAATGAAAAAACACAGGTTCACTGCCCTATCTGTGACAGTAACTGTGGTGAGGAATGTTTTCTGCACTGAATCTTTGGAGAAAAGCTAGAGCCTGCATGTTGCTGAATTACTCTTCCTCATAATTCAGAGTAGCATTTTATTCCATTGTGCTGCCATTATGTCAAACCTAGATTTTATTCTTAAATACAGATATTAAATGTATTCTACCATTTTACAAAAGTACTTTAAAATAATACAAAGAATTAAAAACTATGTTTCACTGGGAAAGGGAAGTTGTTTGTGGATTTGTAGCACTGAGCTAAGATCCAGGAGGTTTTTGCTGTAGAAGTTTCTGCTGTAGTTGTGGGCAAGTTATTTGTGAATGTAGGGCAGGTCTGAAGCACTGGGTCCTGTCTTCTGCAGATTTCACTTTAGGTCCTCCGGGACTGATCCTCACTTTTGCAGGAACACATTTGATTTCCAGAGGTACTCCAGGCATACACAGCTGCAGTCAGCTGCGTGCATTCTGGCTTTATCTTCTTGTTTCTACCTCTGCCCCTGCATGACAAAAAGAGGAGAACAAGGCTACTGCCAGCTCCTCTGCCTCATTTCTTGCAATCTTCTGTCCCTTTCCCATCCTCGTTCTGGGTAATGCTCTTAGTGCTGGAGGAGGGTGAGGATGGAAACATCTATGAGAGCCAGCTTGCGTGTGAGCTCAAGAGAGAGCTTGAGTGTGCAGCGGGTTAACGAAGAGAAAAAGAAAGAGGGAGAGAGATCTTCATAGTCACGCTTCCCAACATACAACCTTCTTAAACCTTTGGAAGAAAGATGACTGAAGGCAAGGGAGGGCACAGGCTAGTTTCAGTCCTTTTTTACACCTGGAGAATTGCTAGTGTATCTGGGATCATTGTAGGAGAGGAGAGAAAATGCATGCCCTCTCCTGCCCTCCTCTCTCTTGTAGGCTGAGGTCACCTCTGGTGAACGCAACTGCCCCGGGGAATATGAGCCTTCAAAATGTCACAGAAGGCGCTAACCCAACTAAAACTATGGCTACTTATTGGAAGGTAAGGTGTTTATGGCTCCACTTAACATCAGTAGGAGTTTTGACACTGCTCTCATTGGAAACAGGGTTTCATTCAGCTTGTATCTGCCCTTAGTAATGGTTAAAATTCATCACTAAAAATTATGCTTTGTCCGGAATGTAAAAAGTGAGCATTCTGCTGAGTTCTTGTCAAGTTGTTAAGGTAACTTAATCCTACAAGTTATGACTGTTTTCTTTATTTTTGTCCTCAGTGCTGAATATTAAATTTTCAATCAAATACCCATTATATCTTGTAAAACCTACTAGAAGGAGAGGACTAGGATGGCCGTGCTCAGCACAGAAAGATGCAGGTTGTGTATCAACAGCAAAAGAAAGGAGTAAATTCACATCAATAAAACCAAAAAAGGAGAGATGTTTTAAATCATAATGGGAGAGCACAATTACTGCACTGGTGTACCATGCTCTGCTACTTTTGCATATCTGGCACAGTCTAGCAGCTTTAAGGCTGCCACAAAAATATGGGCAAATGAGCAAAGAAATAGAACAGATTTCATCAGTTCAGATGAAACTGTCCCTTTATAAGCCTTAGGTTAAAACTTAAGAATGAAGAGGATAATTTCAAATGGTGAATCTGAAGTTACATAAATAAAAGGCAACTTTGGGACTGGGAACCTGCTGTCTTGTGTTCAAGTGATTCTACTGTCACTTCCACTTAGAAGTTTAAATTTGACCCTTTCAGCTTCAAGACAGACTGGATGAGAGCTCATATGCTAGAGCAGGGCTTGCTTGACAGAATACAAGTGAGAAGTGGCAACGAATTTCATCACTACCCTGTGATTACCCATTACTGGTCATCACTTTTTAGGCTGGATGGCAGGTCCCTCTCTGGCAAGGTGGAGGTTATGAGGTTTTGTGCTTGCAAGCTCATTTTTGCTGATCTTCAGGTGAAACCAGAGATCCTAACCAGTGCTTACTTAATTACAGCTTTAATGTGTCATATGGATGCCTGTGTTCATTCCCTACGGCTTACCTGCAAGCTTTAGTTTGAAGTTTGTTATGAAAGAGCAACATGGATATAATTTCCAAGTTTTACAAACGTGTGAGTTTGCTGCAAGATGCTTCAGCATCAAAGATCCCACAGGCAAAGCAGACTGCTATACTGTTAAGACTTGGACCTGGAAGGACTTGGGCATTTCACTTGATACTGAAATTAAATTTGATTTGCACATCTGTAGGAATCTGTATTTAGATTGGAAGCATCTGCTTGGAGTCCTGTCTCCGTGCATCCCTACTGCATTCACCAGGGTGTTCTTAGGAAGACTGAAGTCCTCCCCTGGACTTGCGATCTAGATATACCTATGCCCAAGTAAATGCTGAAGGAGTATGGCCTGGGTGACTGACAGGTGCATAACAGAACAAAAAGTACCTGGTTGGTTGTCTGGAGCCTGAATCTGGCCCAGGACCTCACCACAATGGAACACGCTTTGTTCTCACTGAGGGGTCTGACCACATTGTGCCACCTGGATTCCTCTTGTTTCTCATGGTGTTTACAGTACCTTAAAGCCTTCTAATTGATCCTTCTGGAGTGCACCTGCTGGGTCAAAGGAAAAGTATGCATTTGTTTCAGTGGCATCTCACCCATCTGGTTTTAGGAGAGCAGGATAAGAAACATCAGTGAGGCAGTCTACTCTATTTAATTTCCAGGGCTGTCAATCATCTGATTTTACAGGTATTTCTCCATTCTGCTAAAAGAAAGTAAGTTCAATTACATCTCAGGTTACATGGTTTATACGATGAAAACTCAGCATTAGCATTAAGCTAAAAGAATATATGGCTTTAGTGAAAATGTCACAGAAATTTATCTTTGCTTCAGCTTCCACGAAGTCTGATATAAAACGTGAGAGAGGTATCTGAGGGGTTTCAAAGTCCTGTGACTAGCCATGGCATCTTTCCTGACCTTGACTCTTAGGACCATATTCTGGATATTTCGTTGTCTCCTCCTCCTCCTCTTCCATGAAAGGGGACACCTTTGATCCTTGGACTTATTCCAGCTGCCCAAAGGAGTGGAAAGAGCTTCATCTGTGTCTCCTGCCCTTCCCAGTGCAACAAGGCAGACCTGCTTGCTGCCTCCCTGGGTGCAACTGGCTCCTTGGGAACTCACAGGATGCAGGTGTCATCCTCTCTCTATGTCAGTTATACATTTTTTTCTGCTCTTGTCTTATGATAACAGCTCTCAAACTAGTCTCTGCAATTTATACAAGGCAGTCTTTTTTTGTCCTTTTGTTCTGCTGGAGAAAGTTCTGGGAACTAGGGCTTTTGTTCAAGTGTCCTGGTATTCTGGGATACAGATGCACCATGATTTGTGTGAGGGGTGCCTCATCATTAGCCAGTAACCTAGAAATCATTCTTATCCCAAGCCAGATTGAGCTAGAATGCAAGTCAAGTACCTATTAATTTAAAACATCCTTTAAGGCATTAAGGCAGCATATTCGTTCCAAGTCACAAAAAGTGTAGCAGAAGAAGCGTAGAAGGTAAGCCAGCTGCATAGACCGTCTCCCGTAAGGAATTGTCCAGGAGGCACAAGTAGATTTCATCTTTTTCTGAAGTCTTACATACTTCTAAGCCGTTGGACATCATTCTTGTCTGACTTTCCTGGAGATAGCAGTGCTAGTTTCGAGGATAGGCCCCTTCCCTGCACTCAACCTCCTCCTTCAGTCGGTGACCCAGCGTGTGAATTGCAGTGGGGAGGGTCTCCGCTCAGCCACGCTGCGGAGTGCATGCTCACAACTGTCCTTCACATGAAACTCTGCTTGAAATAGATAGATGTAGCTCATGATCACGTCTTATCTGAGCTCAGAGATGGTAATAATTAGTGGTGGTGGGGTGCTGGTGGGTTTGGGAGCGCTGGCTCCTTCCCACCACATACACCACAGTGGAGTAAGACGAGACCTGCCCAGACCATTCCTTGTTCTTATTTTCCCCTCACTTTGATCATAGTAAGCTGCAAAGAACCCCTCTGTAAATGGCCCTAATATTAACCTTGTTTCCTAGGGAGAGTGTAAGATATTTTTCCCCATTAATAAAGCACTTTGAGATCTAGAAAGAAAAAGCTACTGCAGTGGTATGAAGGAGCTGATGCTAGAGACTAAAGGAGTGCATGGCAGTTGAAAAAATAAGAGAGAGTGCTGTATTAAAGCAGCTTGGATATGTGATCTCTGCCAGGATAAGTCACATCTTTGCTAAGCTGAGGCTCTGGCAGGAGTTGTCACTTCTCCCCTGGCAGTGCAGTGCATGCTGCCATCTTCATCCCCATCTTCATCCCCATCCCCTGCACTTTGCCTTTGAGAGGAACTTGCTGGCACAATGGAGATGAGAATGACTCCTTTGTGCCAGCGCTTCCCCGCAAGCTTGACCTGGTTCAGTTAAATGTGTCTATTCACCTAAGTTTCACCAAAGCACAAGGGAAATCTCTCCAGAGACTTTCCTGGTGTATCCCCCTATGTGCAAGTGCTGTATTTGCCTACATGGCTGCAGAAATTCTCGTGGGGGACACAGCAGAAGGACTGCTCCAATACTAACCAGAATGACCATGCTGACATGGTGTTTGTTCTGAAAGCAGCAGAAACTGAAATAAGGTCAAACTGTTCTTTCCATGTGCACTGTTTACATTGTATTAATTTAGTAATATGTTTATGTACTCCCAGTGCTTTGCATCTCTTTGATCTTTGCAATCGCACAAGTTACAGCACAAACAGAACATCGTTTGCAGGAAATAATACTGCATTGTGTGCCTTTGTCTGCAGTGAGCATGACCTCATGGATTGCATTTCGGATGGGTCTACAATACAAGAACCTTGGCTGTGTTGAGGAATGGGTGCTGCAGAATAAAAATAGTAAAACCACTTGCTCTGCTGTTTTCAGGTGGAATGTCCTACAAAGGACGTGTGGCAAGGTATTTTAGGTAGACTTTGAATCAGGTGAAAAATGTAGTCAAAGTAGTTAACATCACAAATACAGTATTGTGGGATTCTGGGCTGTAAAATAAGCTTTGTCCTGCCTTTAAAAGACAGCTTTTCTTCAATACCTTAAGCTGATTCTTAACAGGAGCAATATACGTCAGCATAGGTTCTTAGCAAAAATTTAGGGAATTTTCCTTCAAACTAATGAAGCGAAGAAGCTCCAAGTGCCAGAGAAGCCCATAGCCCCAGAGCAGAAGACAAGTTTCTATTCTTCACCACTTAGATACACCCTGTATAAAGAAGAGGTGTCAGTTGGTCAAGTCTCATCGTGTTCTGATTTTCAGGGGACACACCAAGATTTTCACTGACCTGATGCTCTACCCATCATCTGTTACATTTCATTTGCCACCCCAGGGACACACTCTGGCAATGGAGAATGTGTTTGTGTCTGCACACGGCGAAGCACGTACGATCTTGGGGGCCATGGAGAAGAGGAGGTGCTGGATCAGAACAGCAAGCCATTGCGTCTTGGAGCAAACAGCGATGCAGGGAGGTGCTTGGTGCCGGTGGCAGCCATTGTCACCCATCCTTGGCCAGACTACTACATATTTGGCATAAAATGAAGTTATTTTCTTCATCCCTGAAGATGGTGTTCCCTATTGTCTTGGAAGTTTAATAGAGAATTGATTTGCTTTCCCATGCATGGGTATCCAGAGTAAAACCTTAAAATAATGGGCTGAAGTGAACAGAAGAAACTTGACCTACAAAGTAAAGAACAACTTTCCTTAATCCTCAGCCCAGCTTTGGAGATAAATTGCCCCGAAGAGTAATACACGTACTAGCTAATGAAACTCACTGATGGCAATGTCATTCTTTTATAGGAAGGGTGGGCTTCCAGCTCAAAAGCTACTACCAATTTTAAGTAAGACAGCATTGAACAAGAATCACAGGCTCTTTGGTAGCCCATACCAGGTCCCAAAGACCATTCTGGACATTTTGAGTTAAAATCAGCATCTTGGATTTTATCTATGACTTGAACTGGTCAGAGGCGTCAAAAATACAGGTGAAATTCAATTACAGAAGTGAAATTCAGACCCATGGGGTCACCTTGGGAAAAGTCTGGAGACCACCCTAGATCTCAGTTGACCCAGTTTTCATACCGTTGGCCTTATTTGAGATCAGTTTTCTGGCCTGGCTATGTATTACCTTCTGGTACTGTGATCCAGTCCTAACGTAAGATAAGCACAGATAACTGAGACAAAGCCTGCATAGAAAAAGGCATGGTTGGAAAAATGTCTAGGTATGCTGAGCATCACTCTTTCTCCAGGAGCAGATCAGGCTATCATAATACTTCTGCTTTGTTATGTACTTATATTACAAGTGGCAGCTGAGTCCCATCAGTCAAGTACATAGATATAATTGTCACTTTTGCTTCTGGTTCCTTTCCAGAAATGAGGTAGGTTATCTCAGTCCTCACCATGCCGAGGCATTGCCAGGTGGCTCTCGCTCGAGGCCAGGACTCACCTGAACACTGAATCCTTTGTTCCACTGCCCTCCCTTGGGTCAAATAAGGAACAAGTAATCAGATTGCTGTTCATGACAACCTGTTTTCCTTAGAACATGCCCAAAGAGATAGAGATCAAAAGGTTTGACAACTGTTTGTTTGGGATTTTTTTGCCAAATCTTCATCTAGCCTCCAATATTTTTGGTGTAATTAATGTGCTAAGTTCCTAATGGAGACAACCATACATGCACTTCACCGCATGAGTGTTTTACTCTAAATAGGATGTATGTCCATGGAGAGATACACAGAAATATTAATTTCCTTTGTTTGGAAAACACTTTGCTTGTGGACTAGCGGCAGAATTGCTTCTCTCACTGTGACACCAGTGAGGACAGCTGGAGTGTGCATGCTCTTGAAAACTGAATGGTTTCCATTAAAAGCCAAACAATATGGCTCATTTCCTCTGTGGGCATCAATAAATGCACTTTACTTGCTTATCAGTTCTCTAACAGTATAGCTGATATCTTGGATTTTGAAGCCCTTTATGTTATCTGTGCGTTAAGAGTTATAAAAGGAGCAAAGGCTGCCTGTGTCTCACCTCTGTTAACAACATAATGATTGCTTGTGTCAAACAAGAAGCCATCCAGACTTCCTGAAACCTAAAATAAGAAAGAAAATGTCGTATTAACAGCAGCCTTTCATTACCAAGCTCAGCTTGTTCAGTTGTCCTTAAAAGTCCAACAACAGAGATGAGCATGGTGGCAGGCTATGGATGTTATCAGATTTGAGTCATTTTAGTTTCGGGAGGTGAGGAACTGACTTCCAATGTCAGATTGTAAAATCCACTCTGCTAGCACCTGCCAGAGCTGCTGTAGGACCATGTTCCCTGCCGTAACTGTACCAAGACGGCTCAGAGATCTCAGATTTCAGGTATTTCAGATTCAGTAGAAAACAGCTCAAACTGAGTCCCCTAACCTGCACACTGTTAGGATGGAGTATGGGATCTGGGGTTTCGTGCAGCACAATGATGCTACACATTCCTGTTGTCCAGCGTGGGGTTTTCTGTGCCTACAAGAGTATCTGTAGGACCCTGTGGAGGGAGAGTCACCAGGGTGCAGGTAGTGGGATGCTGAAATTGCTACTCATAATGAAGCCCCTGATGTCTTGGGTACAAGGAGTGGATGGGACTGGGTAAGGGCATGAGGTTCAGCAGGCTTTTGCAAGTGCAGAAGGGAGAGTGCAATAGCTTGGCATCCTGCAAGTAGTAATTAATGTCTGTACATAGCTGAGGACAGGTAGGGGAAGAGGTTTTAACCTCTTTCCTCTCTTTATTGATTTCCCCTCTTTGAGCTTGCTGGTTTAGCTGAAGCATTGTGTATTGAACATCTGTTTTGTTGCCTCTTTCATGTCACTGCTTTTACACTGTCTTGGCTTTGGGGCATCAAAGCTTTCAGTGAAGAGCAAGGTAAAGCTAGGCTTTAATGTTCTTCTTGTGCATTGTTTCTTTAGTGTCCAGTATTTATAGCTAGAGTGTGAGAGTCAGGATGGGAGGATGAAATCGATGCTCACATGTATTAGCAGAAGGTGACAGCAGAGCCAGCCCTGCTCCCCTGCTTCTCCCTGCTACAGCAGAAGCCAGATCCAGACAGATAAAGCAGAAACAATATAATTTAGGTAATATATAAAAATGACAGTCCTGATTCACTCTCCTGTATTAGACACAGGTCCATTCTACATTCCTCTAACTAAAAAAAAATGAAAATAGCTCTATTAATTTGGGGGAGACTCACTTTTCTTGTAACTCTTGAAAGACATGACTATACTGAATATGTGAATGCTCTGTTTTGTCTACGCTGCACAAAATGTATCTGAAGAATGGATATTTCTCATCCTTTAGCATAATTTACCCATACCTCTTTAGCCCGTTATTTTTGGGATGAGATGAATCATGGCCTGTTTCTGCCCAGTGACTACAAAAGAAGCCTAAAATGACCATGCAGATGCAGGTGTCTTTTGTAACTGTCTTTGTTGTACTACTCTTCCTTAATTTAGTTTCACAGTTACACTTGGTTAGAATTGTAAACCAGAAGGCATCAGATCTGTTATGCCAAAACTAAACACAATTTATTTTATATAATAAAATATGATCTGGAGAGTATAAAAAATTTGTAGGTGATAAAGTAACCCACCCAAAGATCTCCAGAGTCGTGGTTTCCCGAGGTGGGTGCTCTGACAGCTCTTCTGTGCAGTGGGTGGTGTGCAGGTACGGGGGCTCTCCCTGCCCATCATCTTGCCAGCGGCGAGCCTTCCCACCCCCGGCAGAAGAAACAGCATTTCTCAAACTTTCTTTTTCTGACCTCTTTTAGACATCTGTGCTGAAGTGAACTGAAGTTGCTTGGTGGGCTTGTTTCCATCCTTCTGGGCTCCCTTGGCGGTTGGGGACCACCGCAGGGGTGAGGTGTCTGCAGCATCAGCGTCCCTCTACGGCGCGATGAACCTGGTCGGAGGGTGCGTGAGGCAGGAGGGGCTGCAGCAAGGCTGTGTCCTGAAGGAGCTCACATGGGGGAAACACGAGGTGAAACATCCTGGGATGGTGCTGGCAGAAGGGCATGCACCATACGGCACAGCTGTGGCCAGTTGTTATTTGTTGTTTCCCAGATGGATTAACAGCATCTCGCAAGACCGCTGCAGACGTGCTGAACCGGTGGCTGCTCCGGCTTTTCAGCCTGAGAAAGGGGCTTCCACCAGGGCTGACCACAGGGGAGCATCAAACCTGACGCCCAAACGTGAGCGTGCAACCAGCCACCCTGCTCTGCTTATGACAAATGAATGGTAAATGACATTATAAGCTCATTAGGGCAGGGTCCATCTCTTTTGTTCTCTTGTTCTCTGCTTTTTCTCTGACTTCATCATAGTACAGATTATAATGCTGTTATGAAAACATTACAGGATTGGTGTAATGTATCATTTCCTGACCAAAGGTATTGGTATTTATGAGCGTTAGGCACAGGATGCTGTAAATAAATTAATTTCGATGTGTATAAAAAACAAAACACTGGTTTTGTTTTGTAAAATAATTTATCTTTGTTTTATAAAATAGTTTGCTATTGTTTATTCTTTTGTAAAATTTTGTATATTATTTTGTAATGTTTTGTAAAATAATCTATCTTTTATATTTTTGAAAAAAGAATTAATAGATTATAATGCCATATTAGTCATTAAGCCAATTAGGACAAGTTTAGTAAGATTAATTTTGCATTCTGATGCTACATACTCTGCTGGCCAAATGAAAAGCAGTTAACTATAACAAAACCTTCAGGTTTGCTATTCATTTTGCAAAACCAGGAGAAACAGAAGACTGCAATACTAGCTGCATCCAAACTTCGTCGATCCCACTGGACCCATTAAGAATGAATAATTCTAGGCTTTTCTCCATATTGCCATTTTCTCCATGCACTTTTTCCACGCTGCGGGAGAGATTGTATTTACAGCGCCAGAGAGGGGGAGGAGGGCTCACTGTAAGGTTCAGGACTGAGAAATAAATAAATACCAGAAAGACAATATCAGATGTCAGAGATCATAAAGCAGGTAGAATAATAGCTTTTTTTATTGTATTACCTGGCATTTCTGGGATGTGATTTGGACAGTGGCTGAGCACGGGAAGGAGGGGACCTCGCTGGTTTTGCTGTGAGTGGCTCATAAGGCTGAAGCTTTAAATCAGCACTTGGAAACACAAAAGCATGCTTGTGCGAAGTGCTCATCTCTGGGTTTAGGTAGTCATTACCTCTGAGAGAGTGCTCAGAACATGTGTAGGAGTTTCCCTCTACCAAGAGAATATATTGAGATGTCTGGGTTTTGACAATCCAATTTTCTTTGTGTGCTTCAACTCCTTGGCTTCGCTTCCTGACAAGACAATTTTGTCAAGCATTTGCAATTTTTTTGATTCAAGGGAATGGTAAGTCTAACCAGGTTGAAATCCTGCTAAAAAAAATATTAGAGAAGGATTTCTATTTTTTGAAGCAAATATTATTTGTATTATTTAAATAAAAATTTTAAATACACATTTAAATACAATTTTTTAGAAAAACTCACAGCTGCATGTCATCTTGGCTGTCTCCTAGCATTTCTCAGAATTAAGAACGAGGTAGCAGTATTATTCGGACACACAGCACCAAGGTGGTCCCCTGTGTGTCACCCACCTCTCCCTGGCAAACACCAAGCACTTGCCAAATTCATCAGGCACCCTGACGCTGTTAGCCCATCAGCAACCTCTTTGCTCCATAAAAGCAGATGCTTGCTGCCATTTGTCTCCTTCTTTTACACCAGCACAGGGAAGAGGGGATGAGAAAGACGTCTTTAGAGAAGGTCTGAAGGCCATCCATTTGCTTGTCTCTTGTAATAGGTTTTCAATCTGCTCAAATTATTTGGTAATTTTTAGAAATGCTATGATTTTTTTCATATCGGTATTGCGCAGGAGGAGAACGTAGGGCCCATTGCTGCTGTCAGCAGTTCGCTGAAGGACATTTTGGTTTACATCTCTGCAGGAAGATATCTCTAAAAATCACTGCAGGGTGAAATGGGATCTCGTAAGGAAGCACATCGGGCTGTTTTCTGTTGCTGACTTTCCGATGTGAGCTATTCGGATGGGATGGCCCCTCTGCGCATGTCCTAATCCCTACTCAGGGGATTATGGCATGGCTTTTCGTGAGGGGTGTCAGCTGATGTAACCCGCTGCTACGTGACAGATTTGCTGTAGGGTGATGCTGGAATGCAAAGCAGCGTTTTTACTCAAAAGATGCTGTTATGTTGCAGCAGGCCTGTTGTGTTTGGTGCTATGAAAAATCAGTGCAGCGTAACGCTGTGCTGCTCGTTACAACCCGCATCAGCTGGAATTTGAGCTCTGGATTGAACGCTCCAGTTCAGCCCCATTTCTCTGTTATATTTTAACAATGTGACAATAAGCGTTTTACAGGGTCTGCCTCCTGTGACAGAGATTTTCAGGGCTCCTTGGATTTGCTTCCAGCACAGTTGGTTTTTGATTCTGAGTCTTGTTTCCATAGTCCTTCAGGAGACTCCTGAAGGTTAGGTCAGTGTCCATTTCCCATATGTATTTGTAGTTTTAGAGTTAATTTTTTCTATTTTTTCCCTTATTTTTGCTATCTTCATAATTTCCATAAGGTAATACATGTTTATAGTGGAAAATTAATTATTTTGTTCTCACCTCAGGCTTCTTATAACTTCTTATGCTTCACCAGAGAAGATACTGTCATCAGAAATCAGTAAGAACTAAGATATTATTATCAATGGTGTCTTAAAGCAACACTTTTCATTTAAAACTGACTTCAGTAGTGGAATTGCAGGGAAAGTGGATGCAAGCCTCTATAGTTAAGGTTTGCAGTTGTATCAATACCACACAATGACAGACTCAAAATTGGATTGAAGGTGCCTGCTCCTTGCTTGGCTTTATAACCTTCAGGAATTTCATGGAAAAGCTGAAGCATCTGGTGGTGCTGCCCTTTTTCTGTCACAAAAGCTAGAAACTTTTAACCCTGCTGAGGTAGACAAACAGGCACGCAAATTTGCATGCATGTTTTGCAAGAAGAATTAAAAATGATGGCTTATCTGCTTTGTGAGTGCCTTAAAAGTTACACTTTCTGGCCCTGAGTGCATCATGATGCTATTGGCCAAAATGCCCCCGTGCACCATCTCCTGTCCTGCTGAAATTTATAACGTGACAGTTTTTCCCAACTGTTTTTCTCCTCTTCAGAGCTGGCTGTGTTTCATAACCAATGGGCAAATTTTGAATGTGCTTAATTGAATTAGCTTTTTTTTCCTGTTTGTGCTACAAGGCACGTAAGCTTTATTTGTCAGGACTGCCTGTCTTCTGTTTTTACACACCTGAACGCACCTCAGGATATTTTTAAAAATAAAAAAACCTCCAGGACTATGATAAATCAGAGCTCTACCGCATGCCTTAAAATGGTGCCGTACCACGCTGATAATGTTTCAGTGCATGGCTGTCTTCAGCCAGCTTGCGGGCCCTTTGCTTGGGTGGCCTCATCTCCACGGTAGGAGACTTCAGAGCTGCGGTGGGGTGCTGTACCACGGCAATAACCAGCCTCTGCTCCCCAGGCAGGCGTCCTGACACAGCGCTGGCTGGTTTCTGGTGCGGAGGCACCAGTCGTGCTCCACGTTTCCAGCAGCCCGCTGCTCCTCCTGCTTGCATGTGGGCTTGCTGAGGTTTCTGAGACGCTTTGCTTCCTTGCACACCCTCAGGGCATGGCCAGAGTAGCTCAGTCAATGGAATTAAAGGAAGCCACTCCTCAATGACTTTAATTAAGTCACATAGTGTGATTTTTTTTTGGCCCTAAAACACACTATGTGACTTAATAGAGGCAATTTTAAATTTAGTCCCAAATTAATATCATTTACTCATTATCGTTTATCTAAGGAATTTCTTTTTAGGATAATTTTAACTACCCATCTCACTTTCTGAGCTGAGCTACCGAATGACGTTTCATGCATTGCCATCATTCTGACCGGTGGTTTTCCCATTTTCAATATCTCTTGATAAGTCTTCTTCTGCTGTGTGGTATGTGGGAAAGTTTGTGGTATGTGGGAGGGTTTTGAAGAAATTCTCCAAATAGCAGATTGGAGAGAAATTCTCCTCCCTCAATGCTGGTGGCAATTCTCTAGCACAAGCCCATTTCTGTGTTTCCTTTTTTTCCCCCTCTTGCTCTTGTTATCCAGGAATTTGATATTTTTAATGAAACTTTGGAGTTTGAAAAGACTTTGCTCATTTTTTCTTGCTGCAAATCAGCTTTATCGATGAGTTTTATTTGAAAACAGAATCCCCACCACCATACCAAACCCCAGTTTTGTTAATTTTGTTATGGTGTTTTGGATATTCCAGATTCTTGATGGAAATTCTTGTTCCCATCAGCAGTACCACTAACAGAAGGGAAAGAAGTGTAGGGAAAAAACTGGTAGTGCAGCTGTTTTGTGGGTAAGAACAGGAAATCTGAATTTTGCTGATATGCTGATCTGGAGACAATGATGTTCCATGTATTATAAGTGTGACCAAGATTTTTAATGTTAGAATTGATGCACGTGGAAACAAATTAGACCATGCATGGCTATTCTTTTACTTATTTATTTATTTTTATTGCTGAGATGTGTACAATGAGTAAGGTTGGAAGCACCTTGTTGTTTTTGACATATGCTTGTCCAACTTACGATGATTTCACTGACCTACGCAAACACTCTGCTCAACCCACCTTACTTTTGGAAACTGCCTGGAGCTTCGCAGGCATCTGCGGGTGGCCGTTGGTCTGACACGGGACCTTACAGGACAGGATTATCCCAGCGTGTCTCAAATGCAACCAAGGTCTACAGAAGTGCTTGGATCAGCTACCCATCCTGGTGACCTCCTGTATCATGACGTGGGGCTCTAGGGACACCCTGCCTGATCGACAGCTACTGCTCCAGGGAGGTGCAGGTGTCCTGTGGATCCTGGGTCTGATCTGCCCACTAGAGTTTTGGACACTCCAGGGCAGCTCAAACAGTGCTTGACACCTGAAACAAGCCTTGAATTTCTCCTGCTGCCAGTTAAGCCAATTAACATTTTTCCCTTTTTCCTGTGGATACGGAAAGAGATTTTCTTCTGCTTCTTACATATTTGATGATCACGGTCGTGTATCTTCAGACTAGATATAAGGAAGAAATTTTTTATGATGAGGGTGATGAGACACTGGCACAGGTTGCCCAGAGAGGCTGTGGATGCCCCATCCCTGGCAGTGTTCAAGGCCAGGTTGGATGGGGCTTGGAGCAACCTGGTCTAGTGGAAGGTGAGGGGTTGGACTAGGTGATCTTTAAAGGTCCCCTCCAACCCAAACTATTCTATGATTCTATGATTATATGATAATAAAGACTTTTCTTTCTGTTAGACACAAAAAGTAACTGGACCCAATGTTTGGAAATGAACCCAACACCAACTGTTTCAGTGTGCCAATACACTTTTTAAGGTAGCAAAACAAGGTCCACCCCATTTGAGTCACTGTATTTCACCCTCTAATAATGAACATAGTTTCAATTATCTTAAGTATGCTATCTATATGTAGTTATTACCACATTCAGCATTCTATGAACAATCTCAATTTGTGTTTAACTTGATTCAATGGACATTAGTCCTAATATGGACAAAAACTTAAATATATATCATAACTGATTTTTAAACCATTGGTCTCAGAGTGATAAGCACAGGTAGCATACTTTAGTTAAAATATCACTTCCACCCATTTTTATGCTTGTGGATAGGTTTAAGAACAGACACGTATTTATTCTTGCTGCAGACATTTGTTTCTAATCACATTTTTGAGAGGATAGAAAAAAAGATTTCCCCCAGTTTATCATGAAAAAGGAGAATAGCACGTTTCCCAGTTTATTATTAGTACCAAAATATTCTTTTCATTTCAGTAAAGTCTCCTCTAACTTACACTGATAAAACAGATCAGAATCCTGTCCGTTCTCTGATACTCCTCACATGGGCATAAAATACAGCCAGCTAATAAGATATATTTGCTTCTGTCACCAGGAATAAAGCCACATATGAATTTTCAGTGAAGTTTTTGTCTATATAATGAGCTTTCCTGAGGACATGGTGAACTGAACTTTTGCTTCTGTTACGTTAACATGTACCTGTAAATACAGCGGAAGGGTGTACTGGCTGCATGCTGACAGAGAAGACAGCTCACAGTCCTCCCGGTGCCTGGAAATGAGTCATTTTCTATCCTTTGGAGTTAAATATAGGACTAGTTAAGCAACTGTTGTCAACTGCCAGATCTTTTTCTGAGGAAGTGTAGCCTTGTCTCCAATGCAGCTGTGTAAAACCAGAAAAAAAAAATTTTTTTTTTTTTTTTTTTTGCTACCTTCAGCTTTCTTGTTGACAGCTGCTGGGTGGTTACCTGCCGACAGCTACAGAACTGTCTGCCAAGGGTTCAGAAATTGTAGTTGATAACAACATGAGGAAATCCACATCTGGTACACGGCAATATCATATTGCACCTCTTTCTAACAGGCAGGAGTTTATCTTTTATCTAAAACTTCACGAGGCACAGGTGTTGATGCTCCTCCAGCTTTGTGTTTGTGGTAAAACAGAAGGTGGCACTCCCCAGTTGTACATACATGTGGACTGTTATACATACCAAGTTTCCAAAACTAGCATGCCTGTTGCCATAAGTCATGACAAACATAAAGCAGGCAATTCTGTGCGCGCTTGGATCTCCTCTGGCTTATACTCCCCAGTGCTAAAAGACCATGTTCCTACAAACATATAAAGAGTGTCGGAAAAAAAGAAGTGGAATATAGATTACACCATAAAAATCTTCCCAAAGAGGCAAGTGTTTTTGTCTAAGCAAACGCACTGGAGTCCGAGCATGAAATGAATGCTTTACATTATTCATGAGGTCTGAAGAGTGGTCCCTTCCAGCTATAACATCTATAAAATGGATGGGCTTCAGCCTGCAGACCCCTAAGAAGCTGCTGTGCAAGGGGCTGGGTGTAGGGCAGGAAACCCCAGACCCTGCCTGACTGTCCATGACCAGTCATGCCATGATGTCTAAAAATGCAAATTTCTATGGAAATGCAAAATAATTGTATAAATTGAAATTGCTTCCTGTATGATGTCTTTCAAGTAATTTTTTTTGTTTGTAACATTCAAATGGTAAGAATACATATTCATGTGTATGCACATAATACTGGATTTCGGGCTGCAGAGTTGCTATGTGACTCTTGGCATGTGCCTCTGTAGGATTCCCTGATGTTTTTCCAGTTAGGGTTTGGTGCACGTCAGGTTGATCATCCTCTTTGGTCAGGATTTGGCAGTCACATTTTCTTCTTGCACAGAGCTACTTAAATATCAATGAGCATGGTGCTGTCATCGTTTACGCTAGTGAGGTACAGGCTCATATCTTAAGGATTCAGAAAGCAGAAGGTACTGTTAAACTCTCCTTGCAGGAAAGTGAGCTGTTACCTGCAGTCTCTATACAAACTATTACACTTCTAAAAATGAACCTCATGAGGTTCAACAAGGTTAAGTGCAAGGTCCTGCACCTGGGTCGGGGCAATCCCCAGTATCAGTACAGGCTGGGGGATGAAGGGACTGAGAGCAGCCCTGCCGAGAAGGACGTGGGGGTACTGGTGGATGTAAAATTAGACATGAGGTGGCAATGTGCACTTGCAGACCAGAAAGCCAACCGTATCCTGAGGTACATAAAAAAAAAGCGTGGTCAGCAGGCCAAGGGAGGCGATTCTGCTCCTCTGCTCCGCTCTGGTGAGACCCCACCTGCAGTTCTGTGTCCAGCTCTGGGGTCCTCAGTACAGGAGATACATGGACCTGGTGGAGCGGGTCCAGAGGAGGGCCACAAAAATGATCAGCGGGGTGGAACAGCTCTCCTGCAGGGAAAGTCTGAGAGAGTTGGGGTTGTTCAGCCTGGAAAAGAGAAGGTTCTGGGGAGCTTTTCATTGCTTAAAGGGGGCTTATGAGAAAGATGGAGAGAGACTTTTTACCAAGGGCTGTAGTCACAGGAGAAGAGGCAGCAGTATTAAAATGAAAAAGAGTCAATTTAGATTGGATGTAAGGATGAATTTTTTTATGCTGAGGGCGGTGAGGCACTGGCACAGGTTGCCCAGAGAGGCTGTGGCTGCCCCATCCCTGGCAGTGTTCAAGGCCAGGTTGGATGGGGCTTTGAGCAACCTGCTCTAGTGGAAGGTGTCCCTGCCCGTGGCGGGGGGGTTGCAACTAGTTGCTCTTTAAAGGTCCCTTCCAACCCAAACCATTCTATGATTCTACTTTTTCAGAAATAGTGAGACCTGAAGCGCCCATGCATCGTATGAACTGAGGATCTTGGCTGCAACTGCACTCAGTAAAGTCTGGGATGAACAGAAAGAAGATGGAGATGCGCTGTGCTCCTCAGTGCTAATCTGATGTGAACAGAAGCTGAACATTCATTTTCCAAAGTCAGGTTTGATTTTACTTTTTCTTGTTGTAGCAAATTGTTCTGCATTCATGGGTTTACCGGCTTTTAAAAATAATTTTTATTTCAATTGTGTATAACCCATTTAATCCTTCTTAAAGTATTTGATTTTGTGTAGCACATACTTAGGTTTATATATAATCAGTACTTATTGGTGGCAACAGGCAGGGAAAATGAAGACTAGAGCAGCACAATGCATGGTAAAATTAGATGAAAACTGAAAAAAAGGGTGAG
Organism: Haliaeetus leucocephalus; assembly: GCF_000737465.1. Classification (NCBI taxonomy): domain Eukaryota; kingdom Metazoa; phylum Chordata; class Aves; order Accipitriformes; family Accipitridae; genus Haliaeetus; species Haliaeetus leucocephalus. Next base: position 3,328,246 of record NW_010973052.1, on the reverse strand, counting down.
AGAGATGTAGTGCAGGTAAAAATAGGAGGGTTTAAGAGCTGTGTGACAAATCAGTCATATGCAAAAGGCAGGGAAAGTGGGGGTTTGGGGCTGGAACTGTGCTGTTTTATTTAAAAGAGGTGCCCTTCTCACCTAGCACTGGGATGCCAGCTGCACATGCCTCTCATGAGTTGAGATGTGACTAAGTCCCCTAGATGGTGTTATAGCACTGTAATTCTTGGTTGCCTCTAATTGCTTCTTCTGCACTCTCAAGGGACTAGCTGATAAAATAGGCAATGTCCTAAGGATGTCTTGGTTTTGGAGGGGTCACATCATGTTGGCAAATGCCACCCAATCTAATCAGCTAGTACTGGGTTGTTTTTGTCACGTAATAGTGTGAAATACAACCAGGTTCTTTGAAAACTAAAGTTTGCTTATTTGATAGCTGTTTCTCAATTTTGTTAGTGTGTACTTAAATTCTTGTCTTTTATATCAAATCAAATACTTCTGCAGAAACAGGGCCTTGTTTGTATTGGAGATCTGGCCATGCAGCTTGTGTGCCAAATTTCTTTGAGTGGACAAGCTCTCCCAGCTGAGAAATCTTAATAAAAGAGGAGAGAGTAAGTTCACAAACCTAATTTTCACCACAAATTTTGTATTTCTGTGTCTACACAGTCTGGGACTGCCTGTCAAATGTTCTCTGTGGTAACATATATGGGCTTTCAAACCCTGGGGAGAAAAGCCTGCTGCTGGAGAAAGGCAGTCTATGTCCTTGTCTCAGTTATAGAGAAAAAAAAGATGGTCTTTGAACGGCCATGGGGGATTGCTATTTCCTGATATACAGTTTGTATCTGCAGCGTGCATTCCCATGAATACAAGTTCTGTGGCTGCAGGAGGTGACCTTTCCACGCAGGTGTTTTGCTATCAGCATCGTGCCTGGGGAGTGCAGCACTTTTTAATGTGAAATGACTGATCCATATTGGGAAATTTCATTGGAAGCTGTTGATGTGAAAGAGTCAGCTGTGTGCCTTAGTAACAAGAAAGGAAGAAAGGCTTGAACCTAAATTGCTTGTAAGTACCAGGTATCAGAGCCACACTTGCTCAAATGCTACGGTGAGCTGGCGCAGGCTGTCAAGGTTGGGTCTGAGGAGATCTTGTGGTCCCCAGGCGCAGGCGGAGAAGCTGCATGAGGTGGGATGGCATTGGTGCCATCAGAGCACTCCCTGCGCTGCCACAGCCCGACCCGTTCACACTTCCCAACCCTGCTCCAGGGCGCACTCCCACCTTGCTATGCAAAATGGCTCTTTTCCTGCTTTTTCCAGATATTACTCATGTATTCTAGCTTTCCTTTGGAAGAAGAGGGTTCCTTTCTGTCATTTAATATTAACTGCTTACACAGCTATAGGAAAATTCTCCTGAGCTCTTAGTAAACATGACATTTCTGTCAAACCTGTGTATCCGTCAGCGCCTTGCTCCTCATTCCAGACATGAAGTCAGGGTTATTATAGGATCCTAGAATCATAGAATGGTTTGGGTTGGAAGGGACCTTTAACGGTCATCTAGTCCAAGCCTCCTGCAATGAGCAGGGACACCTTCAACTAGATCAGGTTGCTCAGAGCCCCGTCCAGCCTGACCTTGAATATTCATTTCCAGGGATGGGGCATCTACCACCTCTCTGGCCAACCTGTGCCAGTGTTTCACCACCCTCATCATAAAAAATTTCTTCCTAATATCTAATATAAATTTACCCTCTTTCAGTTTAAAACCGTTACCCCTCATCCTGTCACTACACTCCCTGATAAAGAGTCCCTCCCCATCTTTCCTGTAGGCCCCCTTTAAGTACTGGAAGGCCGCAATAAGGTCTCCCCAGAGCCTTCTCTTCTCCAGGCTGAACAACCCCAACTCTCTCAGCCTGTCCCCATAGGAGAGCTGTTCCATCCCTCTGATCATTTTTGTGGCCCTCCTCTGCACCCGCTCCAACAGGGCCATGTCTCTCTTGTGCTGAGGACCCCAGAGCTGGACACAGAACTGCAGGTGGGGTCTCACCAGAGCGGAGCAGAGGGGCAGAATCACCTCCCTTGACCTGCTGGCCACACTGCTTTTTCATGCAGCCCAGGATACAGTTGGCTTTCTGGGTTGCAAGGCACATTGCTGGCTCATTTACAGTTTTTCATCCACTAACACTCCCAAGTCCTTCTCGGTAGGGCTGCTCTCAATCCACTCATCTCCCAGCCTGTATTTGTGCTTGAGATTGCCCCGACCCATGTGCAGGACCTTGCACTTGGCCTTGTTGAACCTCATGAGGTTCACATGGTCCCACCTCTCAAGCCTGTCAAGGTCCCTCTGGATGGCATCCCTTCCCTCAGGCATCGACCGCACCACTCAGCTTGGTGTCACCTGCAAACTTGCTGAGGGTGCACTCGATCCCACTGTCTGTGTCACTGCTGAAGATATTAAACAGTATTGGTCCCATTACGGACCCCTGAGGGACACCACTCATCACTGAAGGGATCCAGATGCGGAGGCAATGGGTTGATGCAGTGAAAGCCTCACTGAATGGGGATGCATCCAGCTCCCAGGGGGAGCAGGGGAAGGCTTTCCTGCTCGATGTTTATTGATGCAGCGTGAGATGCAGTTGCCCTGCACAGCCCTGTTCAGATGTGGGTCACTACCAACACCCTCCTGCTGCTGTTTGCTCATGCAGTTAGATTAAGTGCTGAAAAAAAAAAAAAATCTCCCTCTCTTAACTGCTAGAGCTGCTGTTCTTTGGGAAATGACGCTGGATTTCCTCTTGATCAAGGTGCAGCAGCTCTCAAAAATGACAGGTCATGTTTTCTGTTGGAGGAGATTGTTTATGAAGATCTCTTGTGATGAGTTTTTTTCTTTAATGACTTGGTTGTTTTAGTGGTTTTTCTTAACATTTGCTAAGTTAGTGCTGGTGATCTGTCAAAGGGCAGTGAAGTGCATCTTCTGGGCAGCTAGCTGCTGTTGCATTTCTGCAGAAGAGCAGAGCTTGCAGACCTGTCTAAAACAGTCTGAAAGGAGCCAAGAGAGCAGTGGGGTTTCATATGAAATATCCCAACATGTGAGGTTTCTCAGAGGTGCCTCTGTTTGCTTAGCAGGGTTTGCCAGTCTTGGTGCTTTATGACAGCCAATAGTAAGTCCTGGCATTCATGTGCCTATTTCAACTATCAGCATGTAAAGACCTTTAACATGCTTTTAAAAAGAAAAACAAAGACCACAAAATTTATGAATGACAAATGAAGGCAGCTTCTTCTCTCTCCAGTGCTGTGTTTGCTTTCAGCATGCTCCCCACTGAGTGAGCAGCCGTCCCAGCTCACATCAGTAAAAAAAGGGACCAGTCTTATCTTCCTTTAGGTCTTCTCTCCAATGGTGATTTCTCCCTACCACAGCTATTTGTCCTGGTTTCAGCTAGGATAGAGTTAATTTTCTTTCTAGTAGCTGGTATAGTGCTATGTTTTGAGTTCAGTATGAGAAGAATGCTGATAACACACTGATGTTTTCAGTTGTTGCTAAGTAGTGTTTAGACCAAGCCAAGGATTTTTCAGCTTCTCACACCCAGCCAGCAAGAAGGCTGGAGGGGCACAAGAAGTTGGGAGGGGACACAGCCAGGGCAGCTGACCCAAACTGGCCAAAGGGTTATTCCAGACCATGTGACGTCATGCCCAGTATATAAACTGGATGGAGTTGGCCTGGGAGGGGGATCACTGCTTGGGAACTAACTGGGCATTGGTTGGCAAGTGGTGAGTAATTGCATTGCACATCGCTTGTTTTGTATATTCTAATTCTTTTAGTATTATTATTGTCATTATTATTATCATTATTATCATATTCTTCCTTTCTGTCCTATTAAACTGTTCTTATCTCAACCCACAAGTTTTAAGTTGTTTTTTTTTATTCTCTCCCCCATCTGTCGTGGTTTAACCCCAGCCAGCAACTAAGCACCACGCAGCTGCTCACTCCCTCCCCCCCATCCAGTGGGATGGGGGAGAAAATTGGGAAAAGAAGTAAAACTCGTGGGATGAGATAAGAATGGTTTAATAGAACAGAAAAGAAGAAACTAATAATGATAATGATAACACTAATAAAATGACAACAGTAGTAATAAAAGGATTGAAATGTACAAATGATGTGCAGGGCAATTGCTCACCACCCGCCGACCGACACCCAGCCAGTCCCTGAGCCGCGATCCCCTGCCCCCCCCTTCCCAGTTCCTAAACTAGATGGGACGTCCCATGGTATGGAATACACCGTTGGCCAGTTTGGGTCAGGTGCCCTGGCTGGGCATGAGAAGCTGAAAAATCCTTGACTCTAGTCTAAACACTACTGAGCAACAACTGAAAACATCAGTGTTATCAACATTCTTCGCATGCTGAACTCAAACCATAGCACTGTACCAGCTACTGGGAAGACAGCTAACTACATCCCAGCTGAAACCAGGACACCATCCCACTGGGTGGGGGGGAGTGAGTGAGCGGCTGCGTGGTGCTTAGTTGCCAGCTGCAGTTAAACCACAACACTATTAAACTGCATTTTCATAACAGACGAGTAGCAGCCTCAGGTAGCTGGTATGGGGCACTCCTTCCTCTTTGTGCGTCTTCCCCAGGACTGCTGAGATGTTTGACTTCACGAGCCCAGAGCCGTGTTAGATTTTAAGCAGTTTGGGGCAATTACTGCGGGGCTAGAGATGACGTCGAGTCAGAGGTAGGTGCTGCAGCTTAATAACTGCCTGTCTGCTGAGGCACTGCGATTGTCTGTGCGTGCCCTTCGCCGGTCTGAGCTATGAACTGAAAAACACCGTCGCTCAAATCAGCATTCCCTGCAGCTCCAGGTGTCTGGCTGGACAATGCACGTGTGGGCAGGCAGCGTTGTTAAATGGATGGGCAACAGCAGGTTCAGTTATGGTGACCTGACTTGCAGTTCGGTTCTGCATTGTGTGCTGAGCTCAAACTCTCTGTGCAATAATAGTGGTGAATTGCAAATTTTCAGACAAATTTAAATATGGCTTGTAAGGTGCAGACTACCTCTCCTGTGAGTAGGGAAGGAGCTGGTCACCCCTGGGGTATGGTGCATCATGCGCTCTGCAACGTGGTGACTTGGCTGTGCAGTTCCCCTGAGGTTTGAAGAGACTCTGTGCTAATTTTGGAAATGTGGGGAGGTGAATGAGTGGCATCAGTAGGCGGTAAGGCAGTGACAACATCCTCGGTCTGTCTTGTCTTCTGGTAATGAAATAGGCAATGCTAATTTTTGTGATTATTTTGGGTCTTATCCTCTTCTCCTGGGCTCCCAGGATGCCAGCTGGGCTGCACCAGGGCTAACAGATAAAAAGGGCCAGGGTTCCCCCTGCCTCTGAGGACAAGCTGCACAGCACAGCTCCCGTCCGCATGACTAGTTTCCCTGCCCAAAATCGGGTGATCTGAGCCTTGCTGCCTGCTGGGGAGGTCCCTGGCCTGTGTACACATTTTGAATGACATAGGAAGGGTGACAGCATCTGCAGGTGACAGTGTCTTCATGCCCTGATTCCCTGACACTCAGAGCTTGGCCGGAGCTGCCTTGTGCAGGAGTGAGACCCGACTGGTCCTGATCATCTTATCTTTTTTTGGCAGCCTGAGCTTCTGCCACATGTTTGGAAATAGGAAAACAAACAAAGGGAGAAAAGAAATTAAAGAAGAAAGGGAAACAAGATCTGACGCTCTACTTCTGAGTTTCCCAACCCAGGGTTCGTGGCTTTATGTGCACTGGAGATGGTCTCCAATGAAGTGCTCAGCTGCAGAGAGTTGCTGGAGTGTGGTGGACCTGGCTGCATCTGCAAGCCAGCCTCCGCCAGCCGCTGGCACCGCTTCCATGCCTCCATCAGGATGGGAGCATGCAGGCTGGAGAGCTGGTTTTAGCTATGAGCTCCCCGTCCTCAGGGAACACTGCACTGGCCATCTGCAGGCATCCCCCAACAAGAAGATAACTGGAGTTATCTTGAAACATGTTTTCATTGAACAACCATGTTTGACAGCTCAGTCTTTTGAGCTGGAGCTGTGATGTGAGTCTTCGCTCCGTGGTTCACTTGCCCACTCTTCTCTGAACATGCCGTTATCTCCCGCTGGGTGGGAGGTGGGTGCGGAGATGGGGTGCTCCTTGGAGGTCATGCCGACCGGCGGTTCGGTGCCAGCTGCACGGCCACCCTCTTCCTTCTGCAAGGTGACTGCGAGTGGCTCTGTGAACTGCCCTGTGGATTTTACACAGCTGTATGACACCTAGGTTTCCTTGAAAAGTGTCAGCCATGATCAGAGGAGAGCAGAGATGGCAGGGCTGGGCACAGAGCTCGGTGCTGTCCCAGCTGCAGGGACCTACCTGAGGAGCCAGCGCTGGTCGGGGGCTTGCGCAGGTCCTGCACCCACAGCTGCTGTGCTGGCATCTCTCTGCTTTGCTGGCGCTCGTTACCGAGCATTTTTCCTAGGTTCAGCTCCTGCTAGAGCTGGGCTTACTTGGGGTTGTTAGCTGCTTTTGACCATAGAATCATAGAACAGTTTGGGTTGGAAGGGACCTTAAAGACCATCTAGTCCAACCCCCCCGCCACGGGCAGGGACACCTTCCACTAGACCAGGTTGCTCCAAGCCCCATCCAACCTGGCCTTGAACACTGCCAGGGATGGGGCAGCCACAGCCTCTCTGGGCAACCTGTGCCAGTGCCTCACCGCCCTCATAGTGAAGAACTTCTTCCTCGCATCTAATCTAAATCTACCCTCTTTCAGTTTAAAACCATTACCCCTTGTCCTATCACTACAGTCCCTGATAAAGAGTCCCTCCCCATCTTTCCTGCAGGCCCCCTTCAGGTACTGGCAGGCTGCTGTAAGTTCTCTCCAGAGCCTTCTCTTCTCCAGGCTGAACAACCCCATCTCTCTCAGCCTGTCTTCACAGGGGAGGTGCTCCAGCCCTCTGATCGTCTTTGTGGCCCTTTTCTGGACTCACTCCAACAGGTCCATGTTAGAACAAGGTGTGTATGTCTGCAGAGCCTCAGTTTCCAGGGTCAGAGTGGCCAAAGTGACTGCTGCCACCTCAAGAAGCTGTTGTTGGGCACGCTACAGCATGCAGGTATTACTGCAGCAACCTTTATAGACTCATTCTGGAAGCAGTTTATTCCTTTTAATAACTAGTTACCCCCCAAAAATCAAGTTGTTTTTTTTTTTTTAAAAAAAAAAACAAACCTGGGAGGTTTCTGAGTATTACATTTGATAGATGTGGTATCACACTGGTGACTGGTCCTTGTCTCATCTCAGAAGATGAGCAGCAAACTGATATTCGCAAAGTTGGTGCACGGATGGATGTGTTTACTGCACGTGTTTTTGTTCAGAATACAAGTGCTCAAGCACTGGGTGGCATTCCCACAGGCAAGGCAGCAGCATGTGAATTTTGATGCACAGCTGGGGCTACTGCCTTTCATTTACTCAGGCACCCGTTTGTACTGCATTTGAAGAAGATGCAGCCTGACTTCTGGCCCTTAGGGAGGGGAGATGGAGAAGGAAGTGAGTGCTGACAGCTCAGAGATGGAAAACCTTAAAGCAGTTAGTTCTGATACTGGTACCGGCATGACTGCAGGGGAGAGGGGCTGCATTCTGCCCCGCAACCTGCACTGGCTAGACTGTGACTGGTGTTTGGAGTAGCTGGCTGAAAGCTATGTAAGGCATATTTGTGCAAGGCACAGCCATTTAATTTTTAGGGTAGTCGTGAAGAAGCTGTGGAGGGAGGAGGGTGGAAGTACAGTAAGTGCAGGGGAAGCAGCTACGGGAACACCACATCCTGCTACACTTCTAATGAAGTATATTTGCTCCCCCCCCCCCCCCGAAAAGGGCTAAAGTAATCATGCTGTGTTTGCTCCCCAGCCTGGAAGCGTTGCCATCGTGGGGCTCTCACCCTCCAGTGCTTTGGCTCATTTGATGCTGGCAGGATTTGGCCTGGAGCTGAGTCACCAGTTTATTCAGCATGGTCCATTTAGGTGGATATCTTCAGCCCCATTATAAGGACCTCATTTTCCAGCTGTCATCTTGTGTGAAAAAGAAGTTTGCAGGACAGCCAGGTCAGTCAGACTTCATAAATTCTTCCCACTTCATGGGAAAAAATGTTTACGTGTTTGAAAAAGTGGAAAAACCTCAAGCGTGAGGAGATGTGTGGAAGTGGAGCACTGCACTACCACCTCCATGTCTCCTGGGGAGGGATGTGGGTGCTGCGAAATTAATTTGTGGATCTAATGATAATATTGCTTGAATAATAAAACTGAAGGTATCTGAGACTATCAATGTAAATGGTAGGAAGTGGCATGTGCCAGGGCCCAGAGCAGAGAGCAGGGAGTGTTACCCCAAGACTACCTGGCCAGGGACACTGTCCTGTGCAAGTAGGAAGACCAAGTCAGAGACAGCCAGATGCTGTAAATATTTTAGCCTTTGCTTTGCGTAGGTCCCAGGGGGTGTGGTGATCTGCCAAGTGATGTAGGAGGTTTTAACAGATAGACTTGACCCTGGTGCAGTACCAGAACCAGTGCGAGGTGCCTGTCCCCTGGGGTCACCGTGTGTCCTGCCGGTGCGTGGGGGGTGTTTCAGCCGGGTCACGTGAAGTAGCTGACGTGGGAGAATACTATAAAACTAATTAGCTTTTTCCATTCATCAATAGATCAGAAATTAATTCTATCTCCTTTTCTAATTGGTCATTTGAGGGTGGATTAGCCATACATTAAAATGTTTCTTAGTCTTCAAAAATAAGCAGATGCTTAGTTAGACAATTAGACCATTATTTAGACAATATTGTACATTTTATCAGTGTATTAGTAATAGGAAAAGTTTGCCCCTATGTTATTAACACATCAATAATAAATCTGGCTTTCTTTACTGTTTTTCTCCCCATCTTAATGATGAAAAAAAGGTTTGTCAGCACTGTATACCAGTATAATTGGGTCACACCATTTGATTTGAAGTGACCCATCACTCATTATTGGCCTCATTATTGAAATCTGCCCATTTGGTTTGACTTCTGTGCATGGCAATGTCAGGGGCTATCTCTAGTACAGGCCAGATTCCCACCTCACTTATAGCCATAAACTAATTATTTTCTTCAAAGCCTCTAGCAGCGTGCGGGGATTGTGCAAGGTGCAGGAAGTGGCATCAGGCATTATAAAAATCATAGTGTATAAAATGTAATAATGCATTAGCAGCTCATCAAAACCAGTTCATCACTAAATCACTCCAAATTTAAATATGTTATTTCACAGTTCACATCACTCCTGGTGACTGATGCCAGTAAAGACCCCATCAACACAGAAGGCTGGGTAATGGGGTTGGTGGCCCACCCTAATTCCAGCAACATGAGGTAAGGCTTTGCTGACACTGCCGCTATTATCGCCGTGTCTGCCTTCCTTATTAGGGCAGTCTGAGGTTTAATTTCTACTTGGACCGCCTCAGACAAATCAGATCATCACTGAACTGGAAGATGGCGAAATCCTTGCTGGTAACACTCGCAGCTGACCCGAACTTCAGGAAATGGGTAAAAAGAGGAGGGAGGACAGCCTGCGGATGCTGAGTGGTCCAAATTACCTCCGGCCATGGCCAAATTCTCGCTGAAGAGCAGGAGGTAGTGACTCATCTGGTGAGCCTGGTTATACAGTATGGGGCTTTGCTCCTGCCCAAAAGTGCGTGGCTTTGGGGCGACCCAAGGGCAGTCCCAGTGCCTACGGGGAGGGCAGGGGGACGAGAGGCAATGGGCACAAGCTAAAATAGGAGAGGTTTAGATGGGCCTAAGGAGAAGCTTTTTCCCCATGAGGACACCCACCCAACCGCCCAGAGAGGCTCTGCAGCCTCCCGCCTTGGAGGTTTTCAAGACCCAACTGAGTGAAGTTCTGAGCAGCTGGGGCTGATCTCGGAGCCGGCTTCCCGAGGGCCCTTCCAGCCCGAATTTTCCTCTCATACTGTGGAAAAGCCTAATGCTACCAGGGGACATGCAGGCAGGCAGGAAAATATCAAGTAGGAGTAGATGTGTTATTGTACCTCCTCATTTGGCAGTGTTGTGATAATTCTTGAGCCGTGATGGTTTTGGTAACCATTTAACACTGGGACAGTTTAGGAGTGAGTCACAGATTTAATGAAGTGTTGGGAAAAGTGCCTTTTTCGTGAGAGTCTTAATGAGCTCACCTACTTAGCTTAACAAAGTGAAGATTGAGAGTCAGCTTTGATCCCTGTAGCTGTTTATCTGAGGAACAAATTTGATTTAGGACTTTCCAGTGTATCAGATAAAGTCACAGCAAAATCTAGTGGCTGAAGTCAAAGCTAGATGGATTCAGGAGAGAGGTCATTATTAATCATTAATAAATCATTTTAATAAGATATTTGATTTTTGGAAAAAAATTGCCATGGGTCATGATCAGTCCTCCACTATGAGTCATCCTTAAATCAAATATATTTATCTGACAGATGTGAACTACCTTAAAGGAGAATGCATTCAAAAATACTTAGTCTTGCTGTAAATACTTCCGTCGCCAAGAAACAGTGTAACTTACACTTAGTTACCATGACTTGGTCTCATGGACAGTCTAGTTTTCCATGCTTCACTTTCTATAACTGTCAGATATAGATAATGACTCACTAAAATGCAGTATTTCATTATTCATCTCTCTCTAATTCACAAAATGTGAAGCACTTTTGATGGAAGCCCTATATGAATATTACTATGTTGCAACTAATTGACAGTCACAGGCTTAACCTATATTTCAAATAATGCAAATTTAATGTGAGCTTACAGTAGAAAATGTACACACTTTGTCCTTTGCATATTTAACCAGCACTCATGATGTACTCCACTTTATAGAGCAGTTTTCATCAAGAGGTTTAAATACATTCAAATGTTAACTAATTGACTGACTGCCCAGCATTTTTATGAGAAGATTGAGCAATAGTAAGGTAATGGTTTGATTTTAAGAGCATGTGCTGAGGACCAGCAGTACACGGAGCATTATTCCTCACGCTAACACTGGTCTCTGCAGCCCTGGGCACCATGCTCACAAGAGCTTTTTTATTTAGAAAAGTGTATTTATGTTTTAATCGACCTAGTGTTGACTATTGTCACAATAACTGTCAGCTAACAGTCATCAGGGTGCTGTGAGCTAAGGTGTGAATGGGTATGGAGAAGGACAGATGGATAAGCAGAGTCATGAGAAATGACTCATCTGGAAGTTGTGGGAGCCAGGAATAGAGCCCTAACCGGGAATCAGACCTCGCAGGCCACCCGCACTGTATGTTGCATGTCTCCGCCTTCCACGCTGACAGAGAAATGTGAAGACATTTTCTTATTTTAGTCCACAAACAACTCCCATCATTGTTGCTGCGCATGGAAAGTGATTTCTAATAAACTGAGAGCATGGCATCACCTTAAACGATGAGAGTGTCTTAAATGTCATATGTAACAGTGGATTCTATTCTTTATCCTGATAGTAAAATCAGCCAGAGCACCATGGGTGTTGAGGTTCCCCAGCTGCTAAACATCACTGCAGGATTCAGCACAGGGATAGACACATGAGATTTTTTTCTTTTCCTTTTCACACTCTAGGAGCCTGAGCAGGTTCAGCACTTACCTGCTCTGTGAGGGTTTTTTTCTACCCCAGAAAATATATACATATATAAAAACTTTAAAGTTTTAATGTTTCTTATTTCTATAAGGAAATTGGATGTAGAGAGATACTGCCTAGTTTTATATCAGTGGATGTCTTTCTCCGCCCATGCCCAACAAACTGCTTAGATGCAGAGGCTGCATTCGCAGTGAAGGGTCATGGTGTCACACACCCCCAGTGCCTTTATCTCTGTGGTTAGCTCCATGTTCACCTCCCCAACCCCTGACACATAGCTCAGATACCTATACAAGATGTGTGGTTGCTGTAGGCTCTACTGTTAGACAGTGAAGAGCATGCAGCTCTAGGAAGGAAACCAGATCTTGCAAGGACTGAGCCCCTCTTCAGTGATGCTCAGCTCATGCAGTGACTGCATAGGGATCCTAGGGCAGGACAGGATCCTAGGACTTTGCTGCTTCAAGTGCATCCTTAGGCGAGATAAATCTGGGCTTAAATTCACTTATATTTAGGAAATATAATATATGTAAGTACCTGGATATGTGTGCTTTTGTCTTCTCCGTTGTTTCAAGACCCAACGTGTCACAGCTGTGGTCTGGGACAAATGCATCCCTTGGCTCCTTGCATGCACCCTGAATGGCAAGGAGAGATTTACATCATGCTGAGAAAATGTTTGACATCTTCATACAGCCCAGTGAAGAGAGCCAAGCTAAGGGGGAATAAGGTTGTTCAGAGGGTATCTGCCATCACTCAGTGTTTTGAGAAAATATTCAATTCAAAACCAGGCCATATACCTGGATCAAATGAAATAGTGCATGACTATTTTTAGCATTTCTTCATCTAATAAAACTTGCCTTGCCTTAACTATTTTACAGAAATTCTCATATTTTTAAAATTACAGATATATATTAGAATTCCAATATGGTACTTGCTGACAGAGTCGTTAGTTACATTGCAAAGGGTGCATAGCAATCCACATTAGCTTTTTTATTGCTTTAGGATGATCACAGTTCATTAAAAATAGAATACATTACATATAGACCAATTTCACCCATGTAGTCTTAGATTTTAAAGGAAATTCCTAATACATGTCCCTCCTGGAAGAGAAAAATACAACTGTAGAATTTCTCTTAAAGTAATTCACATAAATCTGATTCCACAGTTTCTCACAGCTGTTCTGCATTGCTGCCAACAGAATTTTAGAGTGAAGTGTAGTAATAACCTTAATGGCCAAGAAACTATATTAAATAGGTATTGCAACAGGTAATATATTCTGAAATCATACACGGAAGAAGTCTACATGTGGATATTTCATAATATTTGAAATCAGAATTGAAGGCGTCGTAGAGAAGAAAGACTTTCCTGGAATATAAACAAGAGGGTTGCCACACATCTCATAGGTATCTGACCTATGAGTCAGGAGACGGGGAAGGTGAACGTGGAGCTAACAGCAGAGACAGAGGCACTCGGTGTTTGTGACACCATGACCATTCACTGCGTACGCAGCCTCTGCATCTGAGCGATTTCATGCTCACGTGCACAAAATGCTCTTCCACCTCCTGCAGCACGGGTTCAGCAGGCACGAGCAGTGCTGCCTGCGCAGAAGCTCCTTTCTGCTGCCCAAGGAGTCCAGGGGAGCCGAGCAAGATGCAACTTTCTCCATGTGGTTCCTGGTGAATAGGCGGGTTCATCTGGGGTATAGGATGGGATGCTCTGCCCAGGCTGGCGTTGGGCACAGGGAAGCCTTTCCCTTGCCAGAGCTGCCTGGAGACCCTCAGGGGCATGAGGGGCATTGCCAGGCATGGTAAAGTCTTCCCAGAAAGTTTGCAGCTGCTGAAAAACTGCTAAACATGCTTGTGGTCTGAACCTGTGTCAGCTGCTGGCTGTGAAGAACATCACTGGTAGTTGCAGGAGAGGGTCTAACAGCTAATGGCTGCTCTTTCTCCGCTAACATTCAGGGGACACTGAAAGCCTTGGTGAGGGCTGGCTGGAAGCATGGCTTTGGAGCCTGGGCCGTCTGGGACCATTCCTTCTGGAACAAGACAGAGCCTGGAAAACCAAATATTTAAATGTATTTACATATCTGCACACAGCACACACATACACATGCAATCTGGTGAAAGAAAAAAAATCACAAAGATTTAAATGCTTGTTCTCACTTGTCTTGAAAGATGACGAAATGTAGAAGGCATCACAGCAGGCGTCCCACCATGGCATCGCAGTGCACATCACAGCAGACACCCCACCAGGTATCACCCCAGTAGGTAGCACAGCAGGCATCACCGCTGGCATCCCACCGGTGCATCTCAGCAGGCAGGAGAGCAGGCATCTCACCAGACATCGCTGCACATCATCTCACCAGGACATCACAGCAGGAACCACAACAGCGTGCAGCTTTGCTGCCAGCCCTGCTTTTGAGCCTGGTGGGGGCAGACGGATGAGGAAGGCAGGGCCGTTGCGTGGGCAGAAGCAGGCAGCGCAGGTGACTGATGACCCACCAGGTTAGCCTGAGTGGGACGAGGAAGGGCTCAGGGAGGGAGAAGCAGCAGCCTCTGAGAGCATCCAATTGTTGTGTTGGTGGAAAGAAGAGTCCTGAAGGTGTCATGCCTGCTCCTCAGCTGACTTTTAAGGAGCTTTATGCATATTTAGTCCAAAAATGGTAAAAAAAAGGCTTGCTTTCCACCAACTACATATATCACGGCCCCAAAAATACAGTTTTCATAGTGAAATTGAGCCTCTGGCTGCACGTCCAGAACATGACCTTGGGTAGCCCATGCCCACCAGCGATGGGGAGAGCAATCCTGCAACAGCACTGTGTACAGGAATGGTATTTCCCTGGGGCTTGTCTCTCTCAGAAAAAAAAAGAAAAAAAGAGAAGCAGTGGTGCAGATAAGAAATGACTATTTACTTTTCTCAAATGATTCTTTCACAGGGTCTGGTTGGCTTGTGAGCACCCCATGCCCATGAACGGCGGGACGGAGCAGCCACCGGGAGCCAAGCCTGGAGCTGCCCGACCAACTTCTCTGTCTGGCGAGGGGAATAACCTCATACTGTAAAAATGATTTACAGAAATCTCAAGGCTGCCAATACAGTCTTGCTCCAACTCTTGCATTAGAGAGGGGAAAATACTTGGTTTTATATTTAAAATGAGAAATAATCTCTTCTCTGAATTAGGACAGCTGAGGACTTTATGTGCCCAGTATAGCACAGCATCAGGAATTATGATGCTTAAATTCACATTTTGGCGTCCAGGGTCAAACCCCTCACTAATGCCTTAAGACATGGGGCATAAATAGACCATGTCTTACTCTGCAGGCACACACATTTAACTTCTGGGTTCCTTTTCAAGATCGCCTCTCCATTTACAGAATTTTTTTACTGTCTGTTTACAAGAGATTTCAAATGGTTCTTTAAGAAATACAGTTTCATTGCATCACAGGAGTATTTTTGATACATAATATGAACATTGGATTACTAAATATATATTATGTTGAACCTTTCTCTGAGCTCATTCTGTTAATCTTGATACCCAGGTAACCTTGGTAAGGAAACAGGCACTGGCACAGATGGTTTGGAAAATGAACCCTAATGTCGATGTGGTGCAGCGTAGGAAGGGATGAATACATTAAAGCTGCCTGACACATGGGCTGGAAATGGAGGAAATGCTCCAGGCCGTGCTCTGGGCTCAGTTTGTACAACTCAAGAGTCATTATATACTTGCTGTCTCCCCGCCACGGTTACTTGAAGGAGGACTGTGCTCAGGCAGTGGCTGCAGTGCAAATTTGTCTCCCAAAAGACATAATTTCTAATGATGAACTAGGACTGAGCCTTTTTTTTGCAGGGAGTTTATATATTTCCAGGCCGGCCTTGCTGGACACCAGTCTGTTTCTGTCCAAACTGTTTCCACATTGAAAGCACAGCGTTTGGCCATGCAAATATGGCACTAAATAACACTCCTACTATGGTTTGAATTTTATGTACTGTAAGCATTGCTATTCAGGTGATGGGTCCAAGGAGATAAAAAGATCATGTCATGCATTTCAAATGGCAGTATTTTGTGGATTTCCTGTTTATATTTCAAATATTAGGAGGCTACCAAGGTGGCCATTTCATTTATAGATGGTTTGGCTGATGCTGGCATCCAGTATTTGCCCACCTCTGCTGTTTTTGCAGTAGCTGTTTCCTGTATTTGACAGTCTCCCTGTGTTTTATCCACATGCTGGGCCAAGCACTTTCTCCAGCAATTATCCAAGAGGTGGTTATAGGAGAACTGAGCCATATGTGACTGAGAGTTTAAATACTGGCACATGGACAGCCAACATGCTCTTAAACGGTAAGAAAACTATCTGGAAATTATTTTCAAGAAGGAGTGAAGGGAAAATGATCACATGAGTTTATTTATTTGAGGGTGGGGAGAAATGTTGAGGCCAAGGAATACCTGTCTTTATTAAGATATCAATAAGAGATCTCTCAAGAGCCAAATTTACTTCAGTTCTTAGTATCTTGCCATACCCAGTTGGATCAGAAGTTCTTTAAATCAATGTGATGGGTCTATTAAACACATATACTTCATGCCAAGGTGATACTGGCACTTGTGTGCTTTTTTTTTCAAATTCTTTTCAAAAGAATTCCTTTCAAAATAAGTAAATTCATTTCAAAATAAGAGTGAGTGGGAGTTTTAACAGGATAAAACTGGGTTTGACTCAATGTTTTCATTCCCTGATAACATTGCAGCGTAATAATTTGTGGATCAAGGAAAGCTATGGGATCTTCAAGCTTCAGTATCCAATACTTTATATTTTTATTGAAAGAACCTACTTTTACAGCAAACGGCTAACTTGCAGAGGTGGTGAGGACCAGGAGATGAATGTCACCTTGCAACATCTCACCTTGCATTTTATCCGTGGCTTGAAGTCCCATACGTAGCCTGAGGTCCCAGGAGAAGAGCTGGCTCCAGCAGCACCTGACTTCCAGGGACCCTCGCTCCTGCCTGGATCGAGCCCTTGAGCGCTTCAGCTGCTGGAGCTGCGTGCGTGCACGGGCACAGCAGCCACTCTGCTTGCCACAGCAGGTTTCCCCATGCAGTAAATCGGTTAATAACAGTAAAATTTCAAAAGCCTTTTTTTTAACCACAGAGAATAAATAAAGCCAAAGGCTGAATGTGAGGATGGTTTTATTCAGGCCAGGTTTGAATGCAGCCTCTAATTTAGCCAATATACTTTGAATTATATAGAGATTTAACATTTACTTCTCAGAAGCTTAAGGTTCCTTAAAAGGTCATATTTCATTTTGTATTAGAACAGGCCATGTTGGCTTTCTGCTCGTGCTTTTTTTGCACGTCTGAGCACTTAAGGTAAAGTGTTTTCTACTTCCAAAAGCAGCAATTGTACAGACACTTAATAAAAAAATGTTTTCTTCATGCCCATTTCTGGTCAGTAGGAATTTTTCATCTCTCTATTGAGCAGCAGGGTAGAGGAATTCAGGCTGATTTGTTCAGGTTTCCATCTCAGATTCTCCAGAGAGCAATGAATATCATAATAATACAAAATTATTCTTCATGTTCAGCACCGGTCCTGAATGATTTGCCTGTCTAACTCATCATGCCAATCTCAGCTGCCCGCTTTGTTTTTATGAGTTCTGGGAAATCAAAACACAAACCAGTTTTGCTTTAGCAATTGTAACTCCAACCAGACAAGAAACAAAGCCTGTGTGAGTCCTCCTCCCTTCCCCATCAGGTTTAGAAGAAGCGTGACTGAAGTTAATGGAGTAACACCCGTGTTGTAACTACCAGAGTAAACCAGAAGAGAGTGAGGCCCATGGTATTTACTCTGAATTTTACAAGAGTGGTCTGGTTTTGACACCGTTAAACTGAGTACGGACCCAACTATGTCGTGTCAAAGGTTCGGCGCTAAACTGAAAGATGTATCTGCTTAAATGTGCAGCATTGCACTGGTTTAATTAAATTGGCACAACTGTGGGTGTGCATACCTCTGACGAGAGTGGCTGTAATATAATTTGAGGGTCCATACCAATTTTTAGTTTATTCAGAGTTAAATGGAGAAGAATGGGCACCTCTGGAGAGAGATTAATCTGTTTTAGGAGAGATGGTGGGCTGGTTGGCTGAATCATCCTCTGGAAATGCTCACTGCCTTCTGTTAAGGCACGTCACTGTTAACAAAAACTGCTTAAAATTAAGAAAAAGGCCTTTTAGGAATACAGAAACTACTTCATGAGCTAGAAAAGCAGGGGTTTGCTAGCAGGTGGAGAACCTGGGACTAATTCGGTAGTTGCAGGGACACTGCTGAAAGCACTGGACAGAAGTGCAGGGGAGGTCAGCCCAAAGCTGACTTACACGCTGTCATGGTTTAACCCCAGCCAGCAACTAAGCACCACGCAGCTGCTCCCTCACTGCCCCCCCCCCAGTGGGATGGGGGAGAAAATCGGGAAAAGAATTAAAACTCATGGGTTGAGATAAGAACGGTTTAATAGAATATAAAAAGAAGAAACTAATAATGACAATGATAACACTAATAAAGTGACAGCAGTAATGATAAAAGGATTGGAATATACAAATGATGTGCAGTGCAATTGCTCACCACCCACCGATAGGCTCCCAGTTGTTAGTCCCTGAGTGGCGATCCCCCCACCCCCACTCCCCCCAGTTTATATACTGGGCATGACGTCACATGGTATGGAATACCCCTTTGGCCAGTTTGGGTCAGCAGTCCCGGCTGTGCCCCCTCCCAACTGCTTGTGCCCCTCCAGCCTTCTCGCTGGCTGGGTGTGAGAAGCTGGAAAATCCTTGACTTTAGTCTAAACACCACTCAGCAACAACTGAAAACATCAGTGTTATCAACATTCTTCTCATACTGAACTCAAACCATAGCACTGTACCAGCTACTAGGAAGACAATCAACTCTATCCCAGCTGAAACCAGGACACACATGTGCCAAACAAATAAAACCCCACAAATTCTCCGATCGCAGACAAAATAAGGAGCGTGACTCCCAGAGTAGCCTCTGAGGATGGGACTTCGAGCACTGTTCAATCAGGCTGTTCGCGCAGTGTTGGATGCAGCTTCACTGGGCTGACACCTGAGCCAAGGTGTCTACCTGGGAGCTGGCTGTCTAGCCCTGCATACATATATATCTGTATGTATATACTTACACACAGAGAGATTTCAAATGGACTAACTTGGAAGTTGCTGCTGAAGGTCACTTTATGCGAAGCATACAGGTTAAAAGAGCAAAGAGCTCAGGATGGTTGCACAAGTCGGGGTGGGGGGGGAGTGAGCGAGCGGCTGCGTGGTGCTTAATTGCCAGCTGGGGTTAAACCACAACAAGACAGACTAATTTTCTCCACTGAAAGCAGCGGGTTGGTCGATGGGAGGAGAAGCTGCCGTGCTGCGCCATGTGTAATTCATATTGGCAGTTACTACAGGCTGAGTCTGTGCTTGTGCACTCAGAGTTTGGCATTTATGTTGGTATAAAATAACAAAGCCGTTTTATCTGAAATAGGTATTTCTGTATCAAAAGTTCATTGGCATGTGGCATAACAATTTAGTTTTGTGCCCAGGTACTGTGTAGGTGACGCTGGTGGGAGGTGTTTGTTGCCCTATCTCTCAATAAATGCATTTTTGTTAGCTACACGCTAACTTTGTGTAGGTATAAATGGTGTATGCTCTACTTTTATGGATGATGTGGTGTTAACTTGGCCAAAGTTTTCCTAGCTCTTTATTATCAAATTGCATGTAAAATCCATATATAGCAATCAGAAATGATAGAGCGCTGCATACTGAGTAATAAGGAACTGTCATCCTTAAAGCTGTGTATCCCTTGCCCTCTTCTGCATCTTGCTGGATGAAGGGTTTTGGGTTTGCTTTTGTATTACTCAACACAAGATTATTGAGACAGCACTACAGCTTTAGGTATGCTTGTAACATCTTTTAAACCTAAGTAATCGTATTAATTTGTCATAGGGCTCTGTAATTTCATAATGAAAGATGCTTTTATTGACAGAAGATAGATATTATAAGCCTTTTGAAAAGCAGCACAGACTTTTTAGATGCAGAATACACATAGACGCAATTAATTACACAACTAATTTTCCTGCAGAGTTATGCTTCATTTACTTCCGAGTAGTCCCTTTAATTTTAATAGGCCTACATGCTAGAATAAAATTAAGCAGATGAATGTTTGCATGTCACAGCCTTAGGGGGCCAGTATATATCAGCCAAAATGTATAATACAGCTCAGTGCTGTATATATGGGTTATGACTGCTCTTTTAAAAATAGATTCCTGGGCTAGAAAAGGGGATGGGACTGAACAATTCAAACTAAAAGAGAACACAGGCTTAGCAACAAATGGACATAAACTGCCCATGAATGTATTTAGATGGGAAATGAGAAGAACGTCTTTAACCACCAGAAGGTGAGAACACCCTTCTAATAGGAAAAACAGATATAAAGGGTGAAACAGCTGTGAGATATTCCTTGGCTGGTTTAGCACAATCTCATTATGTGATTCCTTGTGGCAGACAGCAATGGAGTACGACGACCCAGGAGCTCTGCTCCAGCCATCTTCTGGTTCTAGTATAACATAATAAGTACTTTCTATGTAAATAACCTCCATGGTTCTTCACAATGAGTGCTTGGATCCACACTAATCACCATCGAACTCATTATGTTCAAGCACTTCAACATGAAAGCTGTGAGGCAGAATCAGGTCCTCTTCTGCGGAGGTAATTGGGTCGGTGGAAATGGCTGATGACCTTCAGTGACTGCAGCGGGAGGTGGGAAGATGAAGGCGCTTGCAACGTGTCCCCAGGCATGAGCGGCATCAAAGAGAACACATTAATCAAAGGAGGAACAAAATTGGGCAGAAGAATGACTGATCTGAGAACAGCACCGTGGCTTGCTCATTAGCTGGAGAGTCAAATTGCAGCAAATGTCCTCAGCAGTCACAGACTGTGAAAACCTGGGGGATGATGCACAGTGAAAGGTGGTTGTGAAATAGGTAAATTAATGTCCAGATGCACAGGTAGCAAAGTTGGAAAGAAAATGAAAGTGATGGTACCTGATCCATGAAGATGTCGGCTGTTTGTACCCCAAGAGTGAAACATGGGCTTTTCTGTGAAAAGTATTTGAATTTTGCAGCAACAACTATTCCAGATTTTTGAGAAACACATCACCCCCTGGTGTAGTGAGCATATTATTCCCATGCGCAGTGTTGATAAGGGCCCATCTTGGCTTGGCTGTGGAGGGAATACCCTGAACTTGAGCCTCCCACGTCCCACGTCCACGGAGCAGCTTCACACACTGAAGCTATGGTGATGATTTTCCTCAAGACAGAGAAATTTGGAAATGCTCTCAGCAGCCCTTCCACATATCCAATAAAATTGATTAAGATCTGAAGAAAATTTCATTATAGTAATAATAAGCTCCTCAACTTGTCGGCCAGATTACATTCGTGTTCTCTTAGGCATCATTAATGTCAGAAACAAGAAGCTGGACTTGAGGGCCATCAGCCTGCTCGGCTCCACTGCCTTTTGGTATTAGCATGGACTAGGGACAAGTACTGAGAAAGCAATTAAGGATTATATTGTTTCTCACGGTCTGGCTTGCAATCAGTTGCTTCCCGTGGCTGCTCTTTCACGGGCTGTTTGGTGGCTGCAGAGCTACTCCTTCAGGAAAGCAAACAGATGGCTCTTTCCTCACACCCAAAATGCTCCAGTCTCCATTATTCAGGTGCCACATGACTGCAGCAAAACAAGGCAGACGCTCATGCAAAATGGTGCACTCAGAAACAGAGAGCTGCTGCTTCTGGTCATGTCGAACATGGGTGTCCCACGATCTCCATGCTGAAGGTATGTCAAAAATCAAAGGTATTATTGCAATAGTTTTCTGAGATGTTCTTCAGACAAAGATTAGAGAGAGCTTTGCAAGAATCAACAAAGAATCAAGAGAAAAAAATAAAGTGTCCATGAAGGACACCATAAACTGTGGAAGCCATCTTCTGTAAGTACTGAGGTTGCCAAAACCAACCTGAACTGCAATTATGCAGCTGCAGCTTCCACCCACCTCTACAAATGGCAGGCAGCCTTGGGTCTCAGAGATTCTTCTTGGATTTTACAGTTTCCTCTTCCTCTTTTGCAGGAAGCTGCCTCTTTTGTGACTGTTTCCCGTTCCTTTTCTTTGGAGGCACGCTCCTCTTGGGGCTGGACTGGTCGGGGAGAGCTGCAGCATCCCTGGGGAGGGGACACGGCGGCTGCAGGAGGCTGTTGGGGGGGTCCGCAGGCTGGGACTCGCTCGGCATCACCTCCCCTCCCACATCACCGCCACGCGGGGGGCACCTCTGCCACCCCACAACCTTCCACCCCAAGCAGCGGAGCAGGACTAGCGGCTCCGTGGGGCTGTGCCAGTTCAGGAGGGGTCCCTTCGGCCCCGCCACGGGCAAGCCCAGGGAGGCCGTCTGCTTTCGTGCCGCCGCAAAGCTCGGCGCACCTTGCTGGGGGGTTATTTTTGAAGGGCATAGTAGTGGAGCTGGTGCAGAAACTCCTGGCTCTATCCCCTGCCCGGTGCTTGGGTGGGAGGCAGTTGCAGGGTGCTGTCTCTCTCCTGTCGGACCAGCAGTAGCTTCCCTCCAGACCGTTTTAGGACTGTGCTAATCCCCTAAATTTAACCAGTGATGTCAAAGGCTCATGTTAGCTCCCCGCACGAAGTCCTGCACCCACACACCCCGAAGTGAGCCAGGAATAAGTCCACCACCACGTAGATTTGAATCCTGTCCCAAGCAATGCCGCCTGATGCCTTTTTTCATAACACAGACCCCTGAGCCATCGCTGTGCAGGTGGAGCAGCACCACAGCTGGGGGGAGAAGGTGATGCTGGGGCTGGGCAAACTCCCCGCAGGAGAGCTGGGTACAGCCAACGGGGTAAGGAGAGACGTCTCAAGGTAAGCTGGAAATGGAACCGTGTTATTTACTGATCCAGTGATGACCGGAGAGCAGGCGTGGGGACGGCTGTGTTTGGTTTGGCTGCTGAACTGACAAATTGGAGGAGGGAAGAAAACCCGCTCCGGTGTGGATTTAAATGCATGTTGCTTTTTTGTTGTTGTTGTTTTTGTCATTAAAACTGCAAAGGAAAGAAGAGAAAGTTCTGTTCAAAACAAAATGTTGGATGGGGCTGGAGTTGACTGTTTCCACTTTGGGTGCCAGTAAAGGAAAAAAAAAGGAAACAAAGGGCTCATTTCACTAAAATGCTGGAAGGGTGGAAGCCCCCCCAGCCACCTTCCCATCCATCCCCCTCCTTCCCTTCCTGCCCCCGAGAGGCAGAGGTGCAGCACCCCACTAGTGTTCAGGACATGGACAACCTCCCATCCAACCTCATCCTTCAGCTGCCCTGTGAGGTGGTGCCCAGAAAGGCTTTCCTAGGAAAAAGTGTCTGTTTTCAGACAGAATTTGCCAGCCACAGTGGGATGGCCTTTCTCATCCCTTCGCCTGCTGTGACCCTCTCTCTCCACTTGCCCTGCTCTTTTTGGGGAGCATAGTGCTTGCAGCTGGGCAGATGTTTAGCAGAAGACAGGCCACAGTGTGAAGGCTTCCCCCCCCTGGTTCAGAAGAACTGGTGAACAGGGTGAGCTGTGAGGGATGGGAGTTTTGACATGAAGATATTTCAGTGGGGCATTGTCATTTGTGAGGATGGACTATTAGGGAAAAGCAGTCACAGCCACGCGTGGTGTTTTGCTGCCTGGGCAGGACGTGGGTGCGCAGAGGGCTTGAGCTGAGTTAGCACAGGACAACCATCACCTTCGCCTTTCAGTCTGGCCGCAGGCTGTTAAACACCCGCAGCGTGGATGGTGCAATCTTGGCTCAAGACACACAGACATCATGGGAAACGCGTGGAGAACATTCCCTGGGAGTAAAACAGCCTGAGCTATGGCTGAGAAGAAACACTTTTCTAGCTTTGCCCTTTTTCCCAACTTCACAGGAGGACCAAAGCTCACCTTTATATTTTTTGATTTATTGATTTTCTTGGGAAGAGTTAGAGCCCAAGATCGTAACCAAAGAGTTAAACATGTGGGAAGCTCAGGTCTGAGATCTGCATTTGAAACAGGCCATCTGAGGTCCCACCATTGCCCTGCCCTAAATGCTGGCTGATGGTGCCTCCCAGGTGGCTTTTCCACACGTGGACTAAAAATTCCAGCCTCAGAAACTTTTCCTGGCAGCAGTTTTGTTGAAAGTGGTACATTCCTGAAATGAGGGGGAAAAAAAAAAGATTAACTGATATTTTCCAGGGAAATATCAATTTTCCTGGCAATTGGGAGGCAGCAGGGTGGGCACAGGGACCACGGGAGCTGCTGCTGACCCCTGTGTGCAAGTGCTGAGCGAACAGGGCTCTTCCATGGGCAGGGAGAAGCCCTGGGACCTCCGTGTGTCCTGGCCGCTGCGGACACAAATGACAGCCCTTCGGAAAACTGTGGAGGCTGGTGGGCAGGCTCCAGTGCCTGGGAAAAAAAACCAGCAGTGGAAACCCCACCAGCAGAGCCCAAACCACAGACAGCCAAGAATGAGCTGTTATAGCTTGCTCATGGGGGAAAAGAGGTAGATTTGGTCTCCTTCGGTTCCCAGCCAGGGCACATATGCAATGTTTTATCCTTCATGAAAAAATCTTGGAGGAAAAGCCTAATTCTTGGCTTTTCAGATGATGCAAGCTGTACACTCGATGTGGTTCACTGTCTCCATAAGGGAGTACAAGGTGGGTTTGCAGGGGACTGTGCCAGCTTGGTGGGGAAAGAAGGGACTGAAATATGGAGGGAATCAAGGAGTGCCATCATTTTGGAGGGGGGGGCTTGGGGTAATTGGCTACTGGAAGGAGGGAAAAGGGAAAGGACAGCCTCTGTCACACCATCATTTGGGGAAAAGCCATGGGATTGCTCTATGCCCTATGTTGTGGTTTAACCCCAGCTGGCAACTAAGCACCACACAGCTGCTCACTTACTCCCCTCCCACCCAGTGGGATGGGGGAGAGAATCAGGAAAAAAAAAGGTAAAACTCATGGGTTGAGATAAGAACAGTTCAATAGTACAGAAAGGAAGAATATGATAATAATAATGATAATAATAATGACAATAGTAATACTAAAAGAATTAGAATATACAAAACAAGTGATGTGCAATGCAATTACTCACTACTTGCCAACCAATGCTCAGTTAGTTCCCGAGCAGTGATCCATCCCTCCCAGGACAAGTCCTCCCAGTTTCTATACTGGGCATGACGTCACATGGTCTGGAATACCCCTTTGGCCAGTTTGGGTCAGCTGCCCTGGCTGTGTCCCCTCCCAACTGCTTGTGCCCCTCCAGCCTTCTTGCTGGCTGGGTGTGAGAAGCTGAGAAATCCTTGGCTTGGTCTAAACACAACTTAGCAACAACTGAAAACATCAGTGTGTATCAACATTCTTCTCATACTGAACTCAAAACATAGCACTGTACCAGCTACTAGAAAGAAAATTAACTCTATCCCAGCTGAAATAAGGACACCCTAGAAGAAGGTGCCTCCAATTTGCTCAGACCTACCTGGCACACTTCCAGCATTGTGGGTAGCAGCAAGAACAGAAAGAGGGTTGAAAGCAGTTGCTTTCCTTGGGGGAGAGGCAGTCAGGCAAAAATGAATGTATTTAATATTATATTCTTAATTTATGAGTGGTAGCAAAAAAACCCTAAACAACCCTCTGAAAAGAGTTCATACCTATGATATCTGATTAAAGAATCACAGTGACCAACGTGGGTAGGATTGACTGTTATGGTGAACTGTCTGGTAAAGCCACAGGAAGGTTTTTCAGTTTACTGGCAGCATCACAAACATCTCAGTGTTAAAGGAGGTGTCTTCTTGGCTCTTAAGAAGTGTAGGGCAGTTATTGTGTATCATACAGTAAAAAGATAGAGCTATGCCCATCCACTCACTTTGTTGCAACTGGGGGTCTGATCCATCATCTCTTGAAGTCAACAGGGAGAACATCACTGAGCTGAGGAGGTCTCTCTTTGCCCCACAGCTGGAGCTGTTTCCACTTAAGA
Organism: Haliaeetus leucocephalus; assembly: GCF_000737465.1. Classification (NCBI taxonomy): domain Eukaryota; kingdom Metazoa; phylum Chordata; class Aves; order Accipitriformes; family Accipitridae; genus Haliaeetus; species Haliaeetus leucocephalus. The sequence goes on along the minus strand of NW_010973052.1, from coordinate 3,302,582 downwards.
ATTGCTACCCACCAACGGACTGCTGATGAATTTTTCAGTCATGTGCATGTGAAAGTCACAACTGGCTGTGTATTACCTCAAGGGATGATTAAATCACCCGGTGTCTCAGTCTCCAGGTTGCAGCTGCACACATCCTGTTAGATGCTGTTCTTCCATAATTGACCTGAGCAGTTCTTTATGGTTTTTCCTCACCAATAGCTCATACTGGTTACACGGCATCACTGTGTTTGTCAGAGTGTCTTGTGAATCAGCAGGCCATGGGGTGGATAATTGTTACTTTGGTTCCTTTCTGAGAGTTTAAATAACATGCATAAATCAAAAGTCCCTTATTGCTGCAAAATGCAAATCTAAAGAATACTCGAGCAGTAATGTGAAAGGAGAAGAGGAGCTGGCATGCTTCACATTTCAACTGCCACTGCAATGCTGATATTTTTATGGTGGAGACAGTTTTGTTTTCTTAAGCAGCAAGTAGACCTGGCTGGAAAACGGCATTTCTCTTTTATGAGATATTTAGAAGTTTCAGGTTTTGGGTTTGTTCTGTTGTGGAACAAACCCAAGGTCTTCTTTAGGTTTTCTCAAGAACTGAAGTGAGGCAGGGGCTTGGTGACAGGGACTTACCCTCCACCATGCCACATCTGAGGCTGGTGGCCAAACCCTTGCTCAGTGTAATTAGCGGTGGGGGCTTACAATTGGGCCATCCTCATGCCCAGTGAGCAGCTCCCCCCATACCAGTGGGCAGAGGGGACCCTGAGTCAGGCGGGGCTGAGCCCTGGATGCATCCAGGTGTTCCTGCAATTAGAGAGGGACCTGCAGAAGATGTGGGCCGGGATGTGACCGCAGCATCCCACTGCACAGTTCGCAGGGAAGGGGGGGCAGCCAGGAGGAAATTGGGAGAAAGTGGCTGATGGCTGCATTTCTTTGATCCCAGCAGCAAGATATTAGGTGTCTGTGCCACAACTGACCCTGGAGGCAGAGATCACACCCTCGTAAATCAGCACCGGACTCTTGGGGGTAAGGAGACTTATTTGTCTTGGAGAAAGGAGGAGGGAGATTTGTTTCTCTTCTCCCCACCACCACAGCAGGGCTTTCACACTCCATTTTAAATGGTAGACAGGAGCAAGCTTGCGGCTTACTGTTATCTTGAGGTCCCACTTGGTCTGCTTTTTAAACACCCCAGCCTATACAAGCAAGACTTGAGTCTTCCCTCTTCCACTCATGTCAAACCATCAATGGGCATCTGTCTGCGTGTCCATCCAACAAGCGTGAAACATGGCCAGCTAGGTGGTCAGCCAGGACCTGGTGGCCCGGCACCAGCACCTCCCGAGCACCAGCACCTTCCACTGACGGACCTGGGTCTGGGGTGCCCGGTGGCCCCAGTCCTGCAGCCCCGGGAGAGGCGCGCCGGGTGCCGGCCGAGCTGGGAGAGAGCGGGGGCTTGCCCTTGGATGGTGAAATACGGGACTGGGGGAGGTCAGAGCCGTGTGCGGGTGAGCCACAGTGAGCAGAGGTGCTGGGTTAACCCCGAACTGAAGGAGGACAGATTAGGAGCCAGACCAAGCGTGGGATGTCATATCCCCTACGTGCAGCCAGATAAGGAGGGAAGGACAAGGCATCCTTTACACCGGCCACTGAGGTCTGGTTTTGCCATGGAACTCCCCCCACAGTTGCCAACACCACCACTGCCTTACCAACCCCTTTCCTGCTCTTGTCTGATCCTGGGGAAGCCCCTCAACGAGAGACCAGCTGGATTCCCTCTTTATTTTTCCCTGCAGAGCTCTGATTTTGTTTAACACAGAATGACATCCCCAAAGGCAGCTTCCTCTGAAGAGAGAGCTGTAAATATTTTATGTCTAACTTAGTCCTCTGAAAAATACTGCAGCTTAAACAAAATGCTGAAGTGTTTCCCATCTGCCAGCGGAGATCCTGCCCGAGCCTCAATTGCATTGAATGATATACTTGGGATTTTGAGCAAAGAGGGTTCCTCAGCCTGCTCTTGTCCTTCACCAGGGAGAAAATTAGGATGACTATGGCTGTGGTGTCTGTCAGGGTCTCAGTGAGACAGAACTCCTCTCTGACTCTCCCACCGCCAAGTAACCAAAGAGCTGCTGCCCATCTCTGCCTGCCCCACAAGTAACCAGAGACTCCCTGCTGCCTGCGGCTGGCCTGGGACTTATCTCCTTCCTCCCACCAGCCACGCTTCCCTCCTCTCCCTCGCTCGACACAGGTAACCCAGCAGTGTTACTGAATGAGAGAGCATAATGTGCATGGGGCAGTGCCCAGAGCATGGGGATGAGGGACAGACCAGCACTCAGCCATGAGGCTCTGCCGCTGCTCCCGAGAGGCAGAGGTGCAGCACCCCACCAGTGTTCGGGACATGGACAACCTCCCACCCAACCTCATCCTTCAGCTGCCCTGTGAGGTGGTGCCCAGAAAGGCTTTCCTAGGAAAAAGTGTCTGTTTTCAGACAGAATTTGCCAGCCACAGTGGGATGGCCTTTCTCATCCCTTCGCCCGCTGTGACCCTCTCTTTCCATTTGCCCTGCTCTTTTTGGGGAGCATAGTGCTTGCAGCTGGGCAGATGTTTAGCAGAAGACAGGCCATGGTGTGAAGGCCTTTCCCCCCCAGTTCAGAAGAACTGGTGAGCAGGGCGAGCTGAGAGGGATGGGAGTTTTGACATGGGCACCCAGGTGCAAAGGCTCAGGCAATGTGGCTGGAGAAGGGACAGGAGGCTGGTAACATCCAGCACCATGCCCTGTCCCCAGCACAGGGTGGGAAGAGATGAGAGACACCCCCTTTGTGGGTGAACCCTTCTGCAGCAAATGCAACACTGTGCAATGACTGCTCATCACTGCCTCACCCCGTCTCACCTGGGAGCTTGGCTTGGGCTGCAACCCGTTCCATTTGTCTGCAAGGCAGACCGGTGCCGCTGGCTGTAAATCTGCCAGGGAGCTCATGACTCACAGCGTAAGAGCCGTGGAGTGCCGTGAATTACGCGACGCCGACTGCTCACCTTTCTGAAGGCGGTTTTGGCTCCCCAGGATGTTTGTGCAAGAGCGAATGAGCCTGTGCCACGGCAGGGCGACCGCAGCCCCGCACGAACACGCCGGGAGGAGGGCAAGAGTGTGTCCTGTGTCAGCAGGCCTGGAAAAGCCATCAGGACTTGATGTCGCTGTAATTACAAGCCTGCTATGTAGGATTTTCTTTGAAAAAACAAGCTTAATCCAAAGCCTCCATTGCACGTACGTCCATCGGTTGACATCCGTCCAAGCGGAGTGGTTTCTCCAATGTCTCCCAGTACAGAGTCAAAGCCTTGGGGCATCCCCATCCTTGGGGCATCAGCACCCCAGGGGCCTGGTGGAGAGCTTCGACGCTGCCAGGGCTGCTCCTGCTGCTTTGCAGCTGTGGTGAATGAGCCTGCGTGTGAGGATGGCCTTTGGACATCCCAGCATAGCCAGGGCTTCTCTCAGCTCCTCACCCAAGCACAGGCGGTGGCACAGCCTGAATCTTTCACCTCCCCACACACCGGCTGCCACCACAGCTGGCACCAGATGGCACCGTGCTGGCAGTCCCCAAAATGCCTCTTGGTAAGAGCTCGGATGTTTTTTCCGTTATGGTCAGAGCTGAGACATGCCTCTGGGGGAAGCGTGGGAACGCAGGGTCTTTGAGGGTCTTTGCTCCCTGACTGATGTCTGCTGCTCCTGGACCCGCTGGCTTCCTAAATGCACAGACAGCCTGCAGCCCACCTCACGCCTGGCAGCGTCCCAGCCTGCTCACGCCGGTGCCAAGCACAGCCAGATACTGTCGGAGGCATTAGGCAATGCTGGCCAAAGCTGGGATGGGGTGATAAAACCGAGCCCCAGCTGGAAAGAGCAAAGGCCACTGATCAGAGTTGGCTCAAAGGCTGCACAGCACGTTTCTCTGTGTCATTCAGTGCACATGGGTGCTTGAAGTCCTCCTGGCCCTGGGAATGGGAGTTGTTTGCCTCCCAGGCATGAGGTTCTCTGTCTAACCTGGTGGCTGGAAGTCCTTCACAGCTGAGCTCATCATTTTGAAATCGCCTCCTGAGTACCGTAAGCTGTCAAGAGAGGTGATGGATAGAGCTGGTCTTTTGGGAGATGGAGCAAAACCCAAGGTCTGTTCACATCTGCCTCAGGTGCATGGACTGCCTACACTCAAGTGAGCTTGCTGTTGTCATGCACAAATTGGAGCTTCACTTCTGAGATGTCCATGTTACAAGTCATCTGGGAAAACTGGCAACTCTGAAAAAACATTGCAGGGTGTGAACATCTGCTGGAGCCATTCACTCCACAGTAAGCCCAAATTCTTCCTTGTGAGAAGATGGTGTAACCAAGGCCCCCTTCACTGTTTGCTCTTTGTTCTCAGCCTTCTCTCCTCCCTTATGTTTGGCACAAGGGGCTTCTCTGGGAAGCTCACCTACATGGTATCCCTTTCTCTCATGGTATCTATTCCACTTCTGAGACTGCCTGAGGTGGCATTTGATCATGGCAGAAATCCCTTTCCTGGTGTCACCTTTCCCCAGGTGCTTCTGACTCAACGGAAAACCCAGGAAGACACCCGCCATCCTTATCAAGATGTAACTAGCCCAGACACTGCCGCATCACATCATTTTTTCAGCTTGTATCACTGATGACTCAGCCTCTGTGAACAGCAGTCATCAGGGACTATTTCACCCTACCTTTCCTCCTGGCCAGAAGCCACCCTGTAACCTGTTGCAACCCACCGAGCTTCAGATCAGCTCTTCCAGCGCTGTGGCTGCTTTCGAGACCGTGCTGCTCCTTCTCCTCGGCACTCCCTGCACATGCTGCTGCAAACTGCTGAGGAAGGCAGGAACCAAAGCGGACAGCCCAGCAGCTCCGCTAGCTTTGACATTTGGGACATATGAATTAGCAAAGCCTCTGTTCAAGGTGATCTCCTTGAAGGGCTACTGCCGGCCGCCGAGGGATTTACATGGCCAGTTGGTTTCTTTTTCTCCTCTGCTGTGCTTCTGTGGGTTACTTTCCCAAAGATAATTATATGACTCAGGAAGACAAACGCATACCTCACATACTTGCGGAAACCATAATGCCGATAGGTGGTGTAGAGCATTTTGAAGCTCTTTGAACACACAAGAGCAGCTGAATTCCTGTGACTTACCTACCCAGACCAAAGCAAGTCCAGGCAATGGCTGCATAGTTTTCGTGGAGCCCTTACCCAAAGGAGGACAAACGTCTCCCCAAGAAAGCTTTGCTCTTGCAGCACTAAGGCACAGACACTTTTTGTCACCAGAGAAATCACGGGTGTTTTGTCAGGTAAGATTTACTATTTCTATTTTACTGGTTTTTGAAAGATCTTGTCCAAACAGGCTGGAATGGGAACATTTTCAGCTATGAATGCAAAAAAAAGACAGTTGTGGACTTTCTGAGAGGTCACAGGAACAGCAGAGAGAAATCATCCTCTCTTAAATAGATAAGTAATTGTTACTGCTAAAATAACCTGGCAGCTAATCACCTGTGAAAATAACTGGCAGAAATGAGGTGTGGTGGTGTTTGGTATCGCTAGTTTAGCACAGAGAGCTCTGCAAAAGACACAAAGGGAGACACAAGCTTTGCTTCAAGTGCTTTAACATTTGAATCGTTGAGTTGCAATTCAGTTTGCTGATTTTGGAAGAAAACCAGAGAAGTAAGAGAGGGAAGTTTTATTCCACATGGTGACTTGGAGGACCTTACAGATCTTAAACCCACCCCAAATCTAGGTCAACATGCACACCCAGCATCTCCTGTACCTTATCATCAGAGCAGTCCCGGAGTGCTGCGAGGTGGCTCCTGGCATCCTGTGGGGTCCCAGCCTGTGGGATGGCTGGGACAGGCTTGTGAGCTCCTTCAGGACTGTTTCAGGGGGTACCCTTGCTCAGGAGTGAAAGTAAGAGCTTGGCTGAAATTGAAGCTAGTATTTTCAAAGCTTTTCAGGCTTTTTTTCTGGTTCCTGGGTATCTGTGTAGATGTGTGTCCCTAGCTAGGGATGACTTATTCAAATGAAATCATGACATGTAAGTAGGGACGTATTTATTGATTTGCCTCCAACCTTTATATCCAAAGGGATATAGAGGATATTGAGGAGCTTCTAGTGCCTGTCCCCATCAGTGTGGGCGATCTGAAACTACCCACCTGCCAATATCTCCCCTTAGATCAGACTGGGACAGGTCCTCCAAAAGGGCTTTGTCATATAGAGGGCTTATCAGAAATGCCTTGGGGTCCCTGAGCAATGCTGGGAGCCTGCCACCAAGCCCCTTCCCACTCTGGCTGTCCTCGCAGCCCTGAACCGAGGCAGGGGGAAGGCAGCTGCACTTTTGGGAAGGCTCCCTTCGGAGGAGATCGTGTGTTTCCTGGCTCCTGAATGTTTTTGTTTGTCGGGGCGAGGGGAGCGATACAACTTGCAGCTTGTCCTGACGTGCCTGCTGTGTGTAAACCTGCAGCTTTTATAAAAAGGGCTTCTGTCCTGGGGACTGTGGAGCCTTCAAGTGCTTCTTGGCTCCAGGCTTCTCCTTTAGCTGTCGTAAGATCAGATTAATGATGTATTAGTTCGAGATAACTGCCATGAGATCATGTAATTAACTTGTGATCATGCTCTGTGCCAGTTGGCTGAAACTCACCTCTTTTAAAAAAAACTCTTTTAGACCAGCTACAAATAGAGCTTTTTGAATGATGGCATTAACAAATAGCTCATTAGTCACTTTCGGGCTAATTAAGGGAGAGCACATCCAAGGCAGTAAAGAACAGCAGTGGGTGATTAAAGGCTCTGTGGTACAGTGGAAGCGGTTTATCACCTTGTGCCCTGCACTGTGGCCGTTGTGCTCCCAGTTACACAGATTTGTGATGGACCCCTCCAAGGCCTGATCCTGCCCTGCTCAGCTCCATAAAGCTCGGTCAGACCTTCTCATTCCCGCTCACGTTGCCCTTGGGCAGATGAATAGCTGTGGAGAGATGGGTGCAGAAAGGTGATGCCTCCGCAGGGCAGCGATACCTGCCCAAGAGCAGCTGCTGCTTGCCTAAGTGATGCGACTTCACCTCGGCACTGCTCCCACATTTGGCATACATGGCCTTTTTGACACATAAAAGTTTTGCTCCAAGCAAACCTGAAGGTCAGGGGACACTTTAACTTCTTTGGACTCATTGGGAGTGGGAAGAATCTAGGTTACTGTGTAGGCACCATAAGGATGTATACACCATTTTGGTGAGTGCAGGGCTGGACATTTCCAGCCCAGGCCTGATGAGAGGAAGGCTGTGTCGCTATCTCAGTATTTTTTGCAGGGCACTGGGAAACATCCCAGGGAAAGGGACCTGTCTCGTAACATTTAATCCCATGCATGGCTGCTGCAAGACTGCTGCCCGAGACCTTCTCCTGCAGTCTGCCTGAGCTCTTGTCCTCTTCTCCAGCTGGACCAAGCTCCCTTCTTCAGTCCTTGCTTCTTGCCTCAGCCTCAGTCCTGCCTTGGCTGCCCACCTCATCCTTTTGGGGTGGCGAACGTCCATCCCAAACCCCACAAATTGCTCAGAGGCACAGGTTAGGGTCGGTGCCCTCTCCTGCTGGAAAACACACTAGCAATGGCCAGCCCCCACTGCGGGGTTTGCAATGTGAGCAGAAACAGAGATTTCTCTCCCCTGTCCCACCCTCCCTTTGGATACCTTTGGGTTTCCAAACTGATACTCAACCCCACGCTCCTCAGTGTTCTCCCTCCTGCCCCATCTACCAGAGCTCCCATGGCTGGTGGCCACCTCAGCCATTGTGTAGCCCTTCCTCTTGCCCCAGTCCCTGCCGATGCTCGCTCCCCCTTTGCACGGGGCTGCAACATGCTGGTGTTGGCTCTGTAGTCACTCGCCCTGGCCTGGTCACCAAGCCCTGTGATGGTGTGGCTTGGGGCTGCTCTGCTGCCCAGGACCCAGCTCTGTGCACCCCACACTGCCCAACTCGCCCGGGCCAGATCCTGCTCAGAAGGGTTCACACGTGAGCTCTTCTTGGGTGCTACAAGGGGTTGGAAAGGTTGTTCATCTAAACAAACAAATCATTAAGCGCAAAGGGCTCCTGTGTGCTGCTCTGGGGGCTCAGACCAGCAAGGTGGTGTGTGGTTATCATCAGCCCTACGTGGTTACCAGCCCTAGGGGATCACCAGCCCTTGGTGGTCACCAGCCCTACCAGTGCCCGGATCAGATTGGACTGAGCATCTAATGAAACCATGCCCTTCATTCCTTGTGGAGGAGAGAAGTAGCTGAGTCTGTGTCTTCTGGAAGATGCCACTGATTTTTGCCCCCTGTCAAGTAGGTGGTTGCAGCTAGAGCTCTGAAGTTAACTGTAAACAAGGAGATACGATAGCTCAGAGAAATGGGAGATCCTTCATACAGCGTCTGCATATCCGCTCAGCAGCACCTGGTTTTGGTGAGCCGGATGGATGGAGCCAATTTTGAGGGCAGTCCTTGGCAAAACGCTGCCAGCTTCTTCTTGTCCTCCAGATCAAGTCCCTGTGTGGTGGAGCGTTTGGGGTTTGACACTTTAATCTCTTGTCTGTCTGGGTTAGTCTCAGGTCATTAACTTTTACTTTCCTGCTGTTCTGGCCGTGTGAATTCTGAAGTTTATGGTACTAAAAAAAAAAAATCCCCATGTAGCAGCTGAGTGCCCAGAGAGGCTGCGTGGCAGATTGTCTTAAACTGGAAATGCTCCAGAAGAGGAGCTTAACTGGGGCTTGTCCTCCGACAGCCACTTCTGACAGATTAGAGGGGTTGTAAAATATTGCTGAAATGGTCATTCCAATATTACGCTATTTTATTCTGCAGTTTGGAAGAGATTTGCAGATTAGACCAAAAATGGACAGATGTTTGTCATCTGTGTGGGTGCTATTGAGGTATACTGAAAGCTGTGAAGTAAAAAGGGTCTTAATTCATTCAGCCCCTATTATTTTTTATATTGTATCACGATATGACACATAGCAGGAATGTGAGTCAGGTCTTTTCTCATGTTGTTTTTTCTTAGAGGACTGGTGGAATCTGTAGGTGTGTAAAATGAGCTCCCCCTGTCCTAAGTGAAGACTGAAGACAGGATCTGAATGCAGGCACTTTCGAAAATCTGACATTTGATTTGTCGTCTTCTTAAAAGATGGAGGAAATAGGTGTTGACTATTGACCGCAACAAGGCTGAGCACTTCAGGCAGTTGGAGCATAAACCCCAGCCCTGGTGAGACACCAGGCAGAGCAGCAATGCCTCTATCTTCAGCTTTGCATTTTAGTGAGAAGTCTATTACACGAAGGTTAATGCAGCTAGTGGGCCCTGGTCTGTGTTCGTACCCATCCCTTTCCCTCTCATCCCATCCTTCTGGGTGGCCGCAGCGGTAGGTGGGCATGACAGATGCTCTGTGGTGAGACAGGGACCACAAACCCATCCCTGACCCCGTGATGCTGGCCATGAGGACCTGGCACCACCAGCCTCTGCTGGTGCCAAGCTGTGCTGTGAAGGGAAGGGATGGATGCCCCAAAGCTACAGCAGTGACTGAGGTTTATGAGCTTTTAGGTGTTTCTCATTGCTGGTATTATTGTCCCCAGTAAATTTTGGCCTTTGCTTTCTCTAATATTGGTTGGATCTTATGTATCAGTAAAGTCAGAAGTTTTGCATTTGCAATTAATCTTCTGTGTGGTGGGAGCTCAGGACTCGTGTCTATATGATTTCATGTTTGTATGATTCTGAGCAGAGGGGGATGGTGGGCAAAGAGCTGAGGTGCAGAGGTTTGTTTTTTTCTTCTTTCAGAGAAAGGAGTGAATATGAGAAAGCCATTTTAACTTCTTTGATACATTGCCCTTTCGTTATTTCTCTCTTATACTTTTATTGAACTTGCAGACAAACCTCTCCCTTGGCAGGTGGAAAGAAGAAATTGCCAGCAGTACACATTGATGAGATGCCTTTCAGTAGTGGAGCTGTACAAATAATAGGTTTTTCATTTCAGTGGCTGAATGGAAAAATTGAAAATACTTTTTTGTTTTGGGTCACCCCCTAAAGGAGAATGTTTCTTTTCTTCTTTGATTTCTTTTCATAAGCATGGCACAAGACATTCTGGTTTGAGATTATTTAGTGCTTTTCATAACTTAAAAAAAGAAGAAAAAGGAAAAGAAAAAGCAAACTAGGTCACTTTCAAACCAAAAACATCATTTGAAAGAACAACAAAAAAGTTTCATTTTTTAAATGTCAAAAATGGAGCCTTGCAGCTTTTCTCAGAACTTTTTTTCTTCTCTTTCAGCTAAAACTAATTACATATTCAACCCAAATTCACCCAGAGTCTCAGTACTTCTTAATTGCACTTCAGGTGAATTTGCTACATCAAAAAAACTCCAGTCAAGCTCCGCCTGCACACGGCAGTGACCTGTCCTGTTTGCTGCTCAGCAAATGCATACGCACAAGTATTTAATTCTACTTAATTAAGGTGCTGAGCAAGAGACCATGTGAAATGACCTCTCGCAGGTCTGGCCAGCCAGGGAAGCACCGGCACAGCCATGATTCACCCTGGTGAGACCCGGCAGTGTGCTGGGGCTGGGGCTTGGGCTGTGCTGTGCTGGGAGCTACTGGGACCATACCCCAATGTGGGGCTGCTGCCCCTTCCCACAGCCCCCCCGGCTCCAGCATCTCCCCCCGGTGGGATGGTGGCTGGGAGGTACCAGTACTTGGGAAGTGCAGCGGTGTGGCTCAGCCATGCTTCGTTTCCCTGTGGAAACAGGGCCCATCCATCTCTTTCTTTGCCTGGATCCCTAAGGAAACGGTGCTGGTGTGCTGGTGTCCCTCCACTGCTACCTGCCCATCCCTGAATTAGGGCCCTGGCAGCATTAAATTACAACAAGTTCCTACAAATGATGATGATGAAAATCAGAGGCTGAGTAGGGATGCACAGCTGCCAGCGTGGTGAGTCTCAGTGGACTCACCTCGCCATGAAACCAGCTCCATTGGTGCCATTTGGGGTCCAGGTTTGCCTTAGACAGCGTTACGGAAAGTCCCTGTTGTCACCTCCTCTTCAGCATCTTCCCACAGAGACAAAAAAGCTCTGCAGTAACTTTTTTTGCATCCAAACACTGTTGTGTGCTTCCTTGATAAATCAGAGGTTGTTGATGCTAGAAGGACTCTATTCACTCTCTGATCCCTGTAATCCTGAAAACATAGGGAAGCATGAAATGCCCCTGTGTGCCTACCCAACCAGGGATGCACAGGTCCAAGGGGTCAGGGAGAGAAAATGTCTCCACGTATCTCCATGGATTCCCAGCTGCAGCAAACCTGTAGGTAGCACGGAATGCCTGATAGTCAGGAAAATAATGCAGTGTCTATGCCAGAAAGGGACTTTCTGGAGTTAGGAGCTTCAGCTTTAACTGCTCAGTAATCTCCATCCTTCCCTGGTGCCTCACAGCCATTGCTCCAGGGCTGGGGCAGTTGTGACAGCCAAGCGGCTAGTGGTAGCATCGGCTTGTAATGTGTAACTGGTAACTCCCAGCCTGTAACTCCTGTCCATGGAGGGTCTGGGATGCGGGAGCAAGGGCCAGCACCCCTGTCCACTGCCCTCACTGGCCAGGACCCCACAGCGGTCAGGCTGGGCACATATTGCTGAGAAACACATCCCTGACAGATGCCCTTGTGGCACATCACCTTGCTTAGAAATAAAAACCCATCCCTGCAAATATCATGAGGGATTAGGAATTTCTAAGCATTGGTCAGACTGACAACAGAAAATGGAAGAGGTCGAAGCATCGGTGGCCTTTTGACACAGCAGGGACACTTGTCGATAAGTGATAAGTTGAGGCTTGGCAGAGTCAGCTACTCCTTGGTCCAATAGTCCTCTGTGAGCCACACAGGTTTTTTTCTTGATTTTTTTTTCTTTTCCTTTTTTTGTGAAATATTGACAAGACATTTTCCTCTGCTGGCGTAAGCTTCTCAGCAGCTGGCCATGGCGCAGACCACAACAGGCACTCAGAGTATCTTCTGGTTATTCCCCAGAGAGAGTGGCAGGAGGCATTGCAAGCAGATCTTTGATGCTGCCGATCAGAGATGGACCCTGGTGAAAACTGGAAGCTGGATGAAACCAACTGGTTGTCTCATGGTGGGACCCATACCTTTGCCAGTGTGAAAGGAGGTAGGACATGATTGCTAGTTTTTAATCCACCCGGTGAACGTGCTGGGAGCCTTCCCGATGTGCTGCTGCCATTCACTGTGCTGCCAGTGGTCCAAGGGGTTTTGCTGGGCTGTGTCCACAGCAAGGCAGTACTCACTGTGAAGGTGGGAAAGGTCTGACCTAAACTGCAGTGTCTTGCCAGGACCTGGCACACTGACACACACACTCAATCTGTGGCTTGTCTTCCTTCTCTGGAGTGGCCTTTTGCCAAAAAAAACCCCTCCGACACCCACCTTTTGGCAAGTTGATATGCCACTTGTGCTAGAGGTGACCACCCTCATTCTCCACAAGCAGGACTCTGCAGGTGGCAGTGGTTGGGGAGGAGTGAGGAGAAGAGCTGGTAAAATATTCCCTTCTCTCTTCAATCTTATTTGCATGGGACAGTTCAGGATGGCTCTAGGGAGACATGCTGTCCCAGCAGCGACAGGAGGGCTGAGGGCTGCCCCAGCTGACGTGCCCTGTGCAGGACCATTCAAGGTTTCAGCCCACCTTAGCATGGTACAAGACATCCCAGCCCAAGGCTGGGGTCCATCTCTCACCAGAAATTGCCAGTCTCAGGAAAGCACTTGGGGCAGGTAAAATGGGAAAGAGCCAGCAGACCTATTTCCTCTGTCGGTACGTCTCTACCTAATTTCCAGCTAGCTGCTGTAATCTGCTTTTTAATCCCCATTCGAACATTTGGCAGAAGCAGCCACGTGTGCTCCCTGCTCAGCCCCAGCTCCTCTTTGTCACCGGAGGTCCCCGTCCCACAGGCCAGCACAGGGTCCCCCTCCTTGGGCAAAGCTCCTTCTTTGGCTGGGACATGCTGTGCCCCAGACTAAAACCAAAATAAACCCACAGCCTTCCAGATGACAGCACCTTGGGAACGGAAACATTTTGCTTTGATAAAATGCTTTGCTTATCTCCATCTGTTTCCCTTGGCTTCCTGCTGATAGCCCAGATGCCTGGGGAAGTGGAAAGGGACAGTCTGAGATGCAGCATCACCTCCTTTTCCAAGAGATCTGAATTAGATAAGTAGGTTTATGCTTTTGAACCCAGCAGCCCTCAGTTCAATCTCCCCAGCCAAGCACCACTGGGTGGCATCCTTATTATAGCACATTTACTGCTTCTGCAGGTACCCAGCCCAGGGCGGCTCCAAGGGACCAGCACAGGGATGATTGCTGTAGTCCATCCTTTTTCCCCATTAGGACAATCTCTGCTTCTGTTATTTTCTTAAAATCTTCGCCATGTGCATGGTCCCTGTTACTGTTTATAGCTGTAATGGTCAAATGCCTGCTGAGTGCAGGATCCCGCTGTGCTTGGGTCTGTAAAGCAGAGGAAAGCAGAGTTGCTGCCATCAGGAGTTTATAAAAATCGAAAACAGTGAAATATCGATATACACTGGCTTTTGGTTTTGTGTGCAGCCCACTGCTATCCTAAACTAGTGGCTTACAGCTTAGTCTAACTGATGGGCCTAATAGCATTTTATAGGGGGTGCAAGATGTCTTAGAAATGTCACAGGTATGGATTGCTGTATGGTGTCATGCACCTGCCCTTCTTAAACATCCTCCTTGAACCCCCTAGGAACAGTCCACAGATTCCAGACTAAGAGGTTTGTTAGTCTAACCCATGCATTGAACAAATGCCATGAACCTGAAAGGAAAAAAAACCCACCAAAACCCCAAAAGAACAACAGAAAAAGAACCCATCTTCTGCAATTTTTTTTTTTTAAATTGCATCGAGTTTTTGCAATTCAGCAGCATTTTGACATTGCAAGAGATGTTTGAAAATTATGAAATCCATACCAACTCCAAGGCATAAATGGCATTTAACATTTGGCCATATGCTCCTATGTGGCCACAGGTCTTTCTGGCAGCGAGGGATCCGTGTGTGCTGCGCTCTGCAGCTGGGAGCAGACAAGAATGGGTGGGCTTGCGGTGGGATTGGTCTTGGGATCCAAAACAATCTCCCACAAGCTTTTGGTGAAAGATGCCACCAGCTCAGGGGTTTCCAGAGCCCATGGTCTAACCTGCCACAGGCACTGAGTAACAGCAATATTACTATCAGATGACTCAAGGGTTTGCTCAGCCGCTGAAAAATACCAGCCGGAGCATTTTCCGGCTCCCGCTGGTTAAACCTACTCCAGCTGCCATTGTCAGAGGAGACTGTAGCACGCAGGAGAGCTGTGCTGTGGGCAGGATGCTCCTGGCCATGTCCTGAGCGCCGGGCGAGCCAGGGAAAGGGAGCGGAGAGCTGTGGCACAGCTGGGGATCTGAGCGTGGGCAGGGATGGGGCAGCAGAACTCTTGCTCTTCAGCGATGCTGGAGAGGGGAGAAGGGTTCATCCTGCCAAGTCTCCATCTTGAGCTGGTTCCAAGGTTTTTCAATAACAGCTGGATTAAAAAGACCCCACAACACACATATGAAGGCTGTCAGGGGTGAACTGGAAGCAGGCTGAGCAGGGGCTTATCTGCAGTGTGATTAAACCAGCATTGTCACCCCAGCTTGCCACATTTACCTCTCCAGCTGACCTACCCGAGCATTTGTTCTTCTTCCCTCAGACAATGAGCTCTCCGAAGGTGCCCCAGCCCTCTTTGCTCTGGATCAGCTGGGTAAGTCCATGCGTGATACATTTTCCTCTTCCTTTTTTCCTATGTAGAGTAATTAGGAGATGACTTAAAACACAGGGCAGCCACTGAATGCTTTCCACTGCATAAATTTATTATCACCCGTGCCTCCTTTCTGTGTTGCTTTTGAACGCCATCCATCAGAGGGATGGAACAGCTCGATGCTAGATGTGTTTTGTACCTTTCTGTGTTAAATTGATGCAGAATTTTTTCCCTGGGGAGAGAAGCTCTCACCTTTCTGGTGCAGAGCGCTCTCGGATGCTGCTGCTTCTTAGCTGGGGGTTTGAGGCTTAGCCCACGGCTGGCACTGGAGCTTCTGTTACTTTCTAGTGTCTTGCAACATGATGAGGGCTTTTTCCCCCTGGGAGGCAGAAGTAGAGGTGTGTAAGGCAAGAGTGAAGAGTAAGACACCCAGGGAGAAAACAACCTCAAATGGGCATGGGAAGCTGAAGGCTTCAGAGGCTGAATCCATGGGGGAACCCTACCTGGCAGCAAGCTCTCCTTAAGCCCAGGGCCAAAGTCAAAAAAGATGTGTTTCTCAGGATGAGTTAGAGGTGCTCAAGGTAAGGTGGGGGCAAGGACTTGAGCTGCGTGACAGGAAGCTTCTGCAGGAGGGCTTCTGGCCAGCCAGCCCTGGAGGTCTGATGTGCAGGGAAGGGGGAAATCAAGCTCCCAGCCCCTGCTGAGAAAATGGGTGAAGACTGGAGATGGAGCATGCTGGAAAGTGCAAATTAGGTGTGTTGGGAGAGACATCGGGCTCAGGTCTGTGTACCCTGCCTTGCTCTTTGGCAGCATGGTGGGACCGCCCCGGCACACTGCAATGCCCGTCACCTTACACGACTGAGCACCGGCCCTTCCTCCCAAGAAAAAGGCACCCTCCTCTTCACTTTCAGGGCAATGAATTCTCCACCCTTTGAGATATTCAGAAGCTGTCTGGACATGGCTCTGGGTGACCAGCTCTAGGTGGCCCTGCTTGGGCAGGGGGCTTGGACCAGATGACATCCAGAGGTCCCTGCCAACCTCAACCAGTCTGTGATTCTCTGACTTCCCCGCTGCTCTTGACACCCACCTTGTGCCCAGTAAGGATGGTCCATGGGCACCCACTGGGCTGCTCACCACATGCAGCACTGGTGGAAACTTGGGGTAGGAGGGTAAAACTGCAGGAGCCCAGTATGGTGACTTGTATCATGTGTAACTCTCTCTGCTGTAAACCTCTGCTGCTAAGAGACAGGATCTTGAAAAAATTCCTATAAATACAAAAATGCTTATAAACTGTATGATGGCGCTAGAAGAGGTAGCGGGGCCAGCAGCTGTTCTCACTGGCAATCTCGTACACTTGATCGTATTTTAAAGGAGTCCTTGTGAGTTCTCTCCACTTGGTGTCAGGATAGAGACTGCTCTGACATGCGTTCACCCAGAGGAGTGTCTAACAGGGAATGGGAATAAAGCCAAGAGCCTTCCCTTGGCTGTCTCATTCATTACCCAGTTGCGGTTAAAAGAAGTCAAGTAACTTTAAAATGCATTTTCTGTGACACAGCTTCCACCAGCTCCTTTTCTTCTTGATCTTCCACATCTTATCCCTTGAACGGTGCCTTCCCTCAGTGACCCATGCCCGTTTCTCCTAACCTTGGCAAACTCTGCAAGTCCTAGCAAACGTATTCAGTGACAAAGAACAAGCTCCCTCTCCTGCAAAACAAGATTTGGTTGGTTTTAGTTGAGCAGCAAAGAAATGTATTAGCAGCTAGACAGATGTTTTAGATGTGCAAAATGAGGCTCGTGGTGATACCTGGTCAAGGGGCAGGACCCTGGAGGGGCAGGGATCAGGGCTGAAACACACGACAACCAGCTTCCTAGCATTCTCTTCGTGTTAATGGGGAAATAGTCTGTGCCACCCAGTGTGATCCATTGCCTCCTGAGGTGGTGGTTGGCATCTCCCAGGGCTTCTGCACAGCCCCGTTCCCAGCCAAGGGGCAGCAGGAGCTCCTCGGACACCGCTTTCCTCTGCACAGCAGGATTAGACATCCCTCAGTCTGGAAAAGATTATTCAAACCAGTGCATGTATCACCTTACATTTCCACTCTGCTTTCCAAACGCAGCACAAGACATGATTGCTCCATCCAAGGTAGACAAGACAGACAAAGGATGTGAGATAGCAGAACAAGTAATGGAAAACTGATCTCTCCTCTTGCCTCCCTCCTGGCTGGTGAGTTTTCAGCTGGATCAGTCTCCTGACCTGAGTCATGCGCAGCTGTGTGGTCTGCGGTGCCAGGCGAGCGAGGGGGTAAGAGCAAGCACATGTTGAAGGGGGAGAGGACAAGACCATCCCAGTAGCAGCTTGGATGTATGCTGTGTTGAAACAATTGTGTAACCAGGGTCTGAGAATACCAGGTAAAAAATACTCAGCCCTGGTCAAACCAGCCACCTGAACAGGAGAAGTTATTAGCGGAGGAGCAGAGAATAAAGCAGCATTATAATAGCAACATCCTGAGACAAAACATCAATACCGTAACAAAGCATCACCACCATAAAAATCACAGAAAAGCAGGTCTGAGCGGGACTTTGAGAGGTCAGCTATGCCTCCCTCCTGCCTGAAGGCAGGGCTAGTGCCTCCTGTTCACCCACCACCCCCCATGGAGGACCAACCTGTCCTGGCAGCCTTCCCAGGCAATCCACCCCAGTGCTTCACTGCACTGGAAGGGTTTTCCTGGTGTCTAATTAAATTTCTGTAATTTAAGCCAATTATGCATTGTGCTGCTGAAGGCAGGCATAAGCAGGGAAAAGGCTTTCCATGGGTCAGAGTGAGTGTTTCTTGTTCTCTGTGTGGGGACTGAAGGAGAATCCCAATAGAGGATTACTGGATCGCATCCTTTTTTTCATACTCATCAAGTCTGCCTCGACCTCCAGTCCTGCATCCAGGTTTCTGGCAGCTTGTCCCAGCCTGCTGTCAACTGTAAACATAAAAAGCCATGCTTGGATTTTGAGTCATCCGTGGAAATGCTGATCAGTACCAGATTTACGAGAGGTTTTTTGCGTCACCTCATGGCATGAGTAACTAACCTCCAAGAACGGTTTTGACCAGTCGTGCATCCATCTTTTCATACTTTCTTCTAGTCCAGGTGTCCCTGTCTTGCTTATAGTGATACCATATGACACAGTATCACAAGCCTTACTTATACACCAACATATACGGCATCTGCACCTCCCCCCTCATCTACAAGGTTTATTACCTCATTGCAGAAGATTAGATGAGTCTGACCAGCTCTGTCCTTGCTGAATCTGCACTGGCTATTACTCATATCCTCCTTTTCTACATGTTTGCGAAGCCTTTGGTCGTTCCAGTGCTTCCAAGGATGGCATTAACAATGACTGGGAAATCACTTCTTAACTCTTCTTTCTCTCCTTGTCTTGAAGACTGGTGCTCTGCTTGCCATGCCCAACCTTTGGAAACCTCTCTGTGGTCTGCTGCTGTGTAAGTCAGTGCATGGCTCACCTGTACCTTGAGCAGTGAGCACATTTCTGAGGTTCCCCGGAGAAGTACCAGGCAAGGGAGGCAAAGGTGACCAAGGGACAGAGCAGCTTCTATGAAAGCAGACACTGAGTAAACTACAACTCGATGATGCCGAAAAGAGATGCTTGAAGGAGGATACAGTAGAAGTACAAGACTTATGAAGGAGGATACAGCAGAAGCACAAGAATTATAAATGGCGTAGAAGTAAATAAGTGCAAGAGAGACACGGACATACTGGACAGAGCCCCGCAAAGGGCCACGAGGATGATGAAGGGGCTGGAGTGTCTCTCCTGTGAGGAAAGGCTGAGAGAGCTGGGACTGTTCAGCCTGGAGAAGAGAAGGCTCTGGGGGATCTCATCAATGTCTCTAAGTACCTGTAGGGAGGTTGCAAAGAGGTCGGAATCAGGCTCTTTCCAGTGGTGCCCAGCGCCAGGACCAGAGGTGATGGGCACAACCTGAAACACAGCAGGTTCCCTCTGAACGTCAGGAAATGCTTTTTTTCCCGTGAGGGTGACCGAGCGCTGGCGCAGGTTGCCCAGGGAGGTTGTGGACTCTCCGTCCTTGGAGATACTCAAAAGCCATCGGGACGTGGTCCTGGGCAACCGGCTCCAGGTGGGCCTGCTCGAGCAGGGGGTTGAAGCAGACGACCTCCAGAGGCCCCTTCTGACCTCAACTGGTCTGAGATTCTGTGAAATAAGGAAAGGCTTAAAACAACCCAAAGGAAGTATCTCTTCACGCAGTGCACAATTGCATTGTGCAACTCACTGCCACAGAATGTCCAGGGTGCCAAAAGTATGAGTGGGCTGAAAAAGTGATGAGAAAACATCATGGAAGAAAGGTCTAGGAAGGGCTCTCAAACCTGATGATGCAGCTACAACCTCTGGCTCAGGAAAGGAAACGGGACCACGTACCAGAGGAAACAGCATTTGTGCTTGTACTGTTCCTTGTGTTTTCTCTGCAGTCATCTACCGGAGGCCACATCAGAGAGAGGACACCGGGGGCTCTTAAACTTTGGTATAATCCAACGTGGTCCTTCTTGTCTTTCCTTAGGTCCACAGTGACTAACCAGAAGAAAAAACCAATACAAACCCACACCTCCTCTTCCTTTCCTTTCTTCATCTGTCTCTCCTCTCCCACAGCTTTGGCTGCTGGATTTCAGCAGATATGAATCAGACAGTGACTGTTGTGTTCCTTTTGTTCTGTAAATGATTAAAACAGAACATTTCACACTTGCTTTGTGGCCCAGCAGAGGAATGCTGCATTGTCTCCTTGGCAAGTCTCGAGGTGGAATTTCTGGCCATGGAGAAAGTGAGGTCAGAGAGAGAGAAACTCTCCCAACAGGGGAACATGTGCAGACTGCTTCGCTGTCTCTCTCCCATGATTGCATGTCTTCTCCCTGTCTTCCATTCCCTCATCCCTCCCCTCTTTTCCACCTCCTTCCTGCCCCACTGGCAATTTTTCTTCTTGCTGCTTTAAAATGATGTGGAGGAATATCGGAAAAAAGAAAGAAGACTGATTGAAAAATGCAAGGTGAAAGCCCCCAGTCCAGAAAGCCCTGGGTAGACTAATGAGAATGTGATGAAATGGAAAAATAAAGTGGGAGTGGGGGGTATGAACCCCATGCTGCCAAAATCAAGATGAAAATGCTTGTGTAGGAGATGCAATATCTCAGTGGAAACCCCCAGGACCTGTGCCTCACATTTCCTGACAGCCGACCAAAGGAGGGATTAGTTGGCTGTGCTATTTATACCTGCACCCTGGGTACGGTCAGGCTGCTGGAGGAGGCTCCCTGCAACAGCAGCTTGCAGGAAACACTGCTTTTGTGATACCGTCTGCCGGGAGAATAAATACGCCCAGGAATGAAATCCCATTGGATAAATAAAAAGGGAAGGAAAGAAAAAGCCCTGGTCCCTGCCCTATTTGTTCCCACTTCTTTGTAGCCATCCAGCTGTTTCTTTTTCTTTGTTGTCCTGACCTCATCTTGTACTGGAGCGAATCCAGAGAGTGAGTGCTCTGCTTAGCTGTCTTCTGCCAGAAACCAAACAGGTCAAGTTATTAGAGAAAAACGAAAGCTCTTTGGCAGAACTGGAAAAACAGATGTGCGGAGATATTTCTGCTGCCTCCAAATACAATGCTGTCTGTGAAGCGCGTATCAGAGGGGACCTGATAAATATGCACAGTTGTCACTGTGAAAATCTTAACAGTAGCTATTAATTTATCAGGGTAAGTTTCTTTGGGGCTCCCTGAGCTGCTGAGCTCACTGGCTGCCTGGTAGCAAGATTGCTTAAAAACCTTCCGCAGATGTGGGTTTGAAAGCGCTGCTCCAGCCCTGCAAGAGGATTCGCCTCTGCTCAGTAGTTAGAGATGCTTCAGGGATGCTTGAGGATGGGTAGAAGGGTCTCTGCTGAAAGGA
Source organism: Haliaeetus leucocephalus (assembly GCF_000737465.1). Lineage (NCBI taxonomy): Eukaryota > Metazoa > Chordata > Aves > Accipitriformes > Accipitridae > Haliaeetus > Haliaeetus leucocephalus. Next base: position 3,281,870 of record NW_010973052.1, on the reverse strand, counting down.
GATGTGCGTGCTGGGTGAGTGAAGCCTGTGACTACCAGGAAGAGGTAGGACTGTCTCCACCTGAGATAATGGTAAGGGCATCTTTCATGTCGAAGGCTCTGGGTCTTTTATTTACTGAATTTACTGGGTGAAGCTTTCTACGCAATCTATTCTGATTTCTTGATTCAGCTCTTGCTGTGGTCTCAACATCGCACAGTGGTCATTCGTGCCATCGCCAGCGGTGGTGTTAACAGGGCTGTAACTCTCTGGCTGCCCATCGGCCGTCGTTAAAAGCAGCAGCGACAGCAAGAAGTGAAACTGCGTGCAGGCATTTGGGGTTGCCGCAGTGTCAGGCTGAGCGGGACAATTATTTGTTTGCTTGCAGCATTAGGAATCTGTGGGATTACACGCATGGGTGGGTGCAAATGTAACGAGCGTCAATACTCGGGTGCGCTTGTGGTTTGGGATGGCCAACCACTTAGAGCGGTTGCAACCAGTAGCAACCGCTCAGAGCTCCCCAGCCGTGGGGGATTTGGGATGGCGCAGGGATGCTGAGTGATCCAGGGGACTGCTAATTGCTGAGCCAGGGAGGCACCTGGAAGTGCTTCTCCCTTCCCACGCAGCTCGCCAAAATGCTTGGGAAATCCATGAGAGGTGTTTATTTTCCATGGCAGGTCACAACAGACATGTGCCTCCAGCCCGTGGATGATGCGTGTCTCCTGAATCCGTAGTTACCAGGGAGAAGCGGGAGGGAGGCAGTGAAGCGAGATGGCACTGTCAGCTCCGCTCCGCTGACCTGACAACTGGAGTTGTGGTGGCACTTGGCCCCGGCTGAGTAGGTTAGGACCAAAAGGGGTGGAAAGATGAACTTCTTTCCTTCCCCAAGTTCATTGGAGAAACAACATTAAACCAATAAGTAAATAAAGAAAATTAAAAGACAAAAATAATGGAGCTATTCCCAAATTGGGGGAACAATCTATTTTAAAATATAAATAAATAAAGGAATAAATAAATACATATAAAAATAGTGGAGCTGCAAAGGGGAGAAGCTTGAAGGGCAGTTGCCTTTCCCTCCTGGGCAGACACAGCTTACCAGTGGTTATCAGACGTATCAAACCACAGAGGGACTAGAGACCTCCCTCCCCAACCTACTGTCCTTCGCGGCCACTTATGGAGTTGAACAGGAAGAAGATTTTGAAAATCACATGGAAACACATACCGGAAAATGAATAATGTGGGGGAAAAGAGAAACAACACTTACCTTGGCAGAAAAAAAGGCTCTTTTCCTTGGAAACGTAACCGCATGGTTCACAAGGTTCTTGCAATGCTGCTGAAAGACAAGGCAGCAAGATAATCCTTTTTCTTGACATATTTATTCCTCTAGCACTGAAATTGTCACTGATCATCACGCAGCAGTAGGTAAAAGGGGAGCATAGACTGTGGGGCCAGAATGAGATATAAAATAAGCCCTTGGACAGGCTGGATCTGCTTGTCCCAGGGTGGTACAGCCAGACTGCACCCAGTCCCCCATGACACAGACTGTGAAGCAGAATAACCAAAATAATGTGTCCCATTTTGCCCAACCAAATGATAAAGTTGGAGCATGCCAAAAAGTAGCGCTTGAATTGCCATTTTGAACTGGGCTCGGTGAGCAGTGCCATCATCCAACTTCATCCACTGCTGTGAACAGGCACCTAACAAGTCGAGGGCAAAATTTCACCTTCATTTACACCTGAACGGGTTCGTGGTTTGCCTGTGTCTATAAGCAAAGCCAACATTTATCTCTGGAGGAGGTAGGAGAGGGCAGCTATACAATCTGAAAAACCAAAGGCCAGTTCTTCCAGGGGACCGAGGTGTCTAACTCTATCTGTTGTCAAAGTCCCCCATGATTTTGCAGAGGATTTAGCATTTAAAAACCTTAATTTGTGCCTGACTTGCTCTGAGATACTCAGGGCATCTTCAGGAGGCAAGGGAACAGAACATCCCTCTCTTGTCCAAGTCTGGTACCCTAACCTCTAGCCTGTGTTTTCTCCCCTGAGGAGGCTAAATTGTGTGCCAAGGATGCGATGGTTCCTTTGCCTGCCCCTGGAACAGCAGAGTATTTGCAATTCTCTGCTCTCCTGCTTGAGCGTAACCCCAGCCTGTATTAGGTGACCTCAGGGAGACAGCTAATAGCTGCCTCAGTTTCAAAGCTTCAGAGAGATACCTGCAGGGACAGCACCCGACTGCCACCTTGCCTTGCACGCCGACACGGAGAGATGGGCACCGCTGAGGATGCTCAGCTCACATGGGAAACGTAGTTCTGGGGTAACTGCTGCCACGGGAGATGTGTGGATGTGGGTGCCAGGGAACCCGATTTCACCATCAGTATTTTGCCCTCCTTTGCCCCTTTCCCATATCCTATAGTTTCCCCGCCTCTCGCACCTAAGCAAAACCCAAACTCCGAGCAAAGCTCAGGTTTGCGATTCGAAAAAGCAATGCCTCAGACTGCTGCGATTCACAGAGTGGACCCAGCGCCTGGAGCTGCTGGAGTCCCGACTGCATCCATCCAGCCCTGTGGCGATGGTCCGGGGCCAGCTCCCATCTTGCCATGCCTCTTTACAGGGCTGCGGTGGTGCTGGGTGCGTTCCTCTTCAGCCTGTTGCTGCATTTCTACCTGCTTTTATCCCTTTGGCACAGTATTTAGGAAGCAGAAGCCACCGTCAGTGCCTTTGGGGGCTGAAAAGCTCGTCTGTGTGTTACGGGCTGGGAGAAATGAGTACAAATAGAATGGATAATCCTGGCGTCGCTGGGCAGCTTGCTGGACTGAAGAAGGTTGGAGCAACGAGATGGGGAAACCCAAGCAGCGTGCTGGCAGCGCCCGTCATCCGAGAAGAGGTCTGCCCTGTGGGGCCGTGCTGGGAAAAGGATGCAGGGGGACAGCTGAACCCAGTTTGTGCCCACATGGCCCCGAGAAGGGGAACAAAGCGTGGTGCGAACACCTGCGGAGGTGTCCCATGCTGTCCCCTGCGCCAGACCCTTGGCAGTAGGGCCAGGGTGGGCTGGGGAGACGAAGCGGTAGCTCCAGCCTTAACGAAAACATGTCCCACAGGGCTGGTGTGCTGAACTGTAAAGAGACCCTGAGCTGACAAACGTGCTGTGTTCCTGTTACCGCAGCGCCCGTGTCCGGCATCGGCCAGAAATCCCTTGACGTCAGGGGATATGTGCATCTCCCGCTCACGCGAAAATGCGCGACGAAGTGGGTGGGCAGCACGGGAAAGGGGCTGCGTTTAGGAACGGGGAGTTTCAGAACGGCGGGGGGTGCTGCCCCAGCTCCCCACGGGCTACATCCAGCCCAGTGGCTCCCCAGCAGCCACCCCCTCCTCCAGGCGCAGCAGCTGGAGCCCCTGGGAGACGGGGAGGATGCCTGGGGTTACCGCACGGGCGTGGGCCTCGGGGTAACTCCTATCGGCGGTGGGTGGGATCCCAGGGACCCCGCGCCGGTACGTCCGGTGGGATCCAGGTCCCACGCACCCCCAGGCACGAGGTGGGCAGGCCGTGCTGCCACACACGCTCACCCCCGGGGGCACCCAGCTGTCTCCCGCGGCTCCGTTT
>NW_010973052.1:3277068-3277555 GCF_000737465.1 Haliaeetus leucocephalus | reverse complement strand
GGACCCAGCGCGCCCGGCTGCCCGCGGGCAGCGTGGAAACCCCACCCGCTGTGGGAGCGGGGGCGAGTTTATCCCTCCCCCGCCCCGCCGCACCGTCGGGGCCGAGCAGCTCGGGCTGGCCGGCGGCGGGCCACTACTGCTCCATGTTTCCCCACCCCGCGCCCTCCCTTCCCCGAGTCCTACTTGTGCGAATTTTCTCCGGAAAGGCAAAACCGCGGCGGGTGGGCGAGCCGGGGGCCAGCGCCGGAGCGGCCGCCGGCCCGGTGGGGGCTGTTGGCGGCGGGTCGGGACGGAGGGACGGGGCCGGGCGCTGAGGGGAGCCGCCTCCGGCTTTCCCGGGGAAGAGCGAAACGAGCGGCCGGGGCGGCGGCGGTGGGGGGGGGACACGGGACACACGTTTCCAGCTGGACCCGGCGCGGCCGCTTGTGTTTCGGCAGCAGCGATCGCAGCGTGCCCGGGGGTCCCTCGGCGGCAGGCTGTCACCGCC
>NW_010973052.1:3249991-3276901 GCF_000737465.1 Haliaeetus leucocephalus | reverse complement strand
GCGGGCTGCGTGGGGAGGGCAGGGCAGAGCCGGCGGGCAGGGCCTCCCACGCCGGGAGAGGGTTTTCTCACGCTGTTGTTGCAGGGGGATGGCGAGAGGGAACTTTTAGACTTACCCTTCCTACCCCTGCAGGGAGAGCGGAGATAAACTCCGGGTTAAAAACAAAACAGCGTTGAAAGAGGAGGAAGAAAACCCCACGTGAATCTAACTCGAATCCTCCTGCCAGGGTTTGTGATTCATAGTTTTAAATACAGGAAGGTCGCTGCTTGGTCTTTTTCCTCTTTTCGATGGAAAGAGGGTGGGTTTTTTTTCTCTTTCCTGGTGCTGTGTGGACGTCCCGGGAGCGGTGGGCTGCTGCCCGCCCGCCCGCCGGAGACCGAGATCGGGCTGCTAAGGCACCTGCAAGGCCCTTATCGGGCATCCGCTGAGCTGAGGTTTTGTCTTTTTTTGTATAAAAACAAGCCTAAAAAGCTTTCTGGGAGAGGGGTGGCCATGAAGATGAGGAGTCCGCTGATTTTTCCTGTGCGCAGCTAGCTGGCAGTGCCGTTCCTGCTTACAGGTGTGCATGGAGATATATATTTATGTATATATTTTCGATATAGATATATTTTTACATAGATGTAGAGATATAAAAATATATATGTAGATATATGTTTATATTTTTTATGTGTCTACATATAGGTATATATGACTACACATATAGATAAATCTAAAATATACTACATATATATTTATATTTTTCTGTGTGTGTGTGTATATACAATGTATGTATTTATATATATGGTCATTGCTAATGGCCAGAAAAGCTCTTAAAAGGGTCCTATAAATACCTTATCAAGAAACGCCCGAGTGGTGAGGGCAGGGAGTATCGGGTGGGCGAGAGCCCGCAATAAAACCCTCGCGGGGGTTGCGCTGGGTGCATGCCATGGCCCTGCACAGAAGGGCCATGTCCTGCCCAGCCTTCCTCATCCTCAGCCCCGACTGGAGCAGTGGTGTGAGGGGATGAATTCCGGGGGCTGGTTTTAGGTTGTTAAACAGGGAGAGATGCGCGCCCCAGTGTTGCTGGGGCTGGGGCCCCTGGTTTCCCCAGGCTGTGGGGGGCCGGTGGAAGCCCCCCCATCACCTGCACGTCCATTCTCTTCTTCCTCTGTCCTCATGTCCATCGCTCCCCTTTGCTCTCTGCAAGCGTTTGGCAGGGGGAGCTTTGCTTTCCCTTTTCTTTTGGAAAGCACTCGGCTGCTGGACGAGGGTGGCTTTGACCCAAACAAGCACGTGCTGCCTCTCCGAAGCCCCAGTGCCCGCAGGATCGGTGGTTGCTCTCCCGTACTGTTCATTTCCATGCACCTGCGACGTTGTGAGCGAGCGCAGGGGCCGTTCCCGGGGTCCTGGCCCCGCACGGCGATCTGGGCCAAACCTTCCACACGTCAGCATCCTGGATGGAGGGACTGACGCACGGAGACAGCTCTGGTGCTCCCCGCAAGAGCTCCTCTGCGAGGAAACGCTGGCACGGAGCTGAAAGCATTGCATTTCCCCAGCAAAGAGACACCGAAGAGGGTTTTATAGGGATCCCAGCAGCAGCCCCGGGTGGGATGTGCGTGGGGCTGCCCAGGGGATCAGGCTCAGCCGGATTCTTGGGATGCACGTGGAGGTTTCAGGACGACGTGGAGATGTTACTGCTGACCGCTGCAGCTTTCCTTCGGGAAACGAAAGCCTGATGGTCCCCAGTGCCATTTTTTTTAACACCAATAGGCATATAACTCACTTTAAAGGCCAGATCTGGTATAAATGTTATTTGATGCTAAGGTGGGAGTACGTGCCTTGCGCAGCCTCCTTGTCCTGGAAACCATTAGGAGGACGGCTGCATACTCGGGTTTTTGCACAGAGACTATCTGCTAATGTAATAGTCCCCGTGGAAACTTTAGTGCTCGGGAATATTTTGCGGATTTGGGAAAAATCCCAGGAGGATTTTTGGTTTCATACAGCAATTGCTTTTTGGCAGCTTTGGGATAGATGTAATCTGGTTCCCATTTGCATCCCAAATTTTTAAATGGAACAGCCTGCCTTCGGCTTAGGGCAGAAGTAGAAATAGATGGAAGTAGATAGAAAATAATAGTAATAACAAAAGAACAACATCACCTCATAAAAAAAATTGCTAGGGCAACTTTTCTATTGAAATGTTGCATTTAGGAAGTGTATCTGTCCTTTTTTGGTCCCTTAAGTGACTTTTTCAGTAGGTGGGATGCTGCTTTGGATTTAAATCTGGAGTAAATCTGTAGAAGCTGGTGAAATCACTCCAGATTTGGACCAGTGCATGCGAGGGCAGAGTTTTGCATTGCAGTAAGGTGTACCCCGTGTGTGGCAGCAGGTTCTGCAGCGTTTGCTGGCTCTTGGTGGCCTTGCCCAGCCCCGGCATGTCCCACTGCAGTGCGTGGCCGTGCCTTTCCCCACGCAGCACACGTCAAGGCAGCACCTTTCGAGGAGCGGGGTGATCTATAGGGGATGCCACATCTCAGGAAAACATAGCGTGGGATTAAGTAACTGAGCAATACTTGGTTATCTGCTCTGACCATATTGGTTAGCACAAATATAAAAGTGATTTAGACAACAGTAACTCCAGTGGCCAAGGCTCAGGCTGGAAAATAATGACATTATTTTATTAATTTAATTCAATTTAATGAATAATTTAATGAATGAAAATACTTCTAGTGAAATCCAGTCTCCATTTAAGACCTCAAACAGCTGAAGTCATTAAAAAACTGTTATTCCTCTGCCCTCCCTCCTCACTGTGTATGTCATGGGCAGATATTTCAGTGAAGTCCCTGCCGGGCTGGGGGACGACACGCAGATCCCCCGAGGTGTCTGGAGGGCAGGAGGCATCCGGGTCCCCCCCAGGGACCTGGTCTGGGCTCCTGCATCCCGCAGAGGCGGAGAGGCACTTCTTGGGGGGGGCACCCCGGGATGGCTACCTGGAGTGGGCAGGGGGTCCCTGCCAGTGACACGTCCCATCCCCTGGGACGTGTCCCCCTGCCTGCGACGTGCATTGTTTTGGGGCTGGTTTTGAGGCGGCGGCTCCACGCCATCAGCTGTTACTGTGATTTTCCCTGTTCTAAATCTGAGCTCAGCCATCTGGGAGCGGGAACTAAAGGCAATTATCTTGTTAGCACTTCTGTGTATAATACCTTTATTAAATTTTTGCATTTTAAAAGTGGCTGAATGTAAATTGCGTGTAATGATTTAATAATGGAAGGCTCATAATTTTAGTATATATTCTGGTGGGAAGAATGTTTAATTTCTTTTTCCTTTAGACATGACACTTAAGAATGCAAGGGCTCCTCTCAGTGTAGGGCTATCACGAGCAGTTCTTCACACGGATCAAATGAAGAACTGTGGATCCTTAGCCTATGGTTTGTTGCCTGTGTTAAAAAAAAAGGAAAAGCTCTAGAAATCTGAAGATCCATATGATAGAGTTCAATGCCTGCATTTCCAGTTAGAGAGTACTGTACAGTCTTTGTACTATTTTTGTTCTGTCCTTATCCCAGGCTCCTTTGTATGCTGCAAGTTTGTGGGAATGACTCAGGGAGAAAGCTATTTAACCTAAAGGACACCACTGGCAAAAAAAATAGATGGATAACGAGCGATGTCAGTGACTGCGAGTGGGAACCGAGAAGAATATTTTTGTGTATCTGAGGAAGAGGATCCTGAAACCTCCTCCAAATGGGGAAAAAAAAAAAAAATCCTCTTCTTCAGATGCTGTTTATTCAGTTCAATAAAGGAGTTTTATAATACGGTTGCTCGAAGTAACAAGGAACTAGACTGAATGATCCACAGTCCTAGGTCCTATTTCACTTCTGGTTAATTAATGGAAGGGCTTAAATATCCAAGTGACACGGATCATGCCAGTGCTTTTCTGTAATGTGATCGTTTGTAAAGGCAGTAAGTACAGTTAATCATAGCTTAAACTCCTGCTTTGCAAGTGTCTTGTCTATATGTTGTAGCTGGTTGATTTATGGGGTTTTTTTTTTCCCCCAGTGGAAAAAAAAATTCCTTCCCTAAGAATTGGCGTGATGAATTTTTATCTTGGAGTTTTTTTATGGCTTGGAAATCAGAATTTATGGTGGAGTGAAAATGTCTGCAGACTCTTTGCTGTGCTGACAAGCGGCGCGGCTGTAGCAGAAGCGTTGTCTCACTCATGAGCTCCATGTCAGCCTTTGTATTTCACTCTTTTATGGAGAGTTTCTTCCCTTACTTTCAGCGCTGAATAATACTTGCCCTTTTATCTTGGAGCAGCAGCGCTGACATAAGTTGTCGTTGTGCCACTGGCACTTTGATCAAAGTAGAAATTTCAATTATTGATTCAATTCTTTGAATAAATTTAGGCTGGCTATGTATCGTAGACTCACTGTTATAGCTGCATAGGCAAATGTATAGCTCATAACATGTAGAGGCCTTTAAAATGCACATATTTCTGCAAAGCCTAGTGCAGCCACCTAAGGAACATGCATCCCCTCTTCCATTGGGTTGATGTCCAGATAACTGCTCGGCACCAGTGAAAATACTCTGCCTGCATCCTGCCTCTTCTCCAGGGGTGAGCCTGAGAAGGGGGGAAAAAACCAGCGGATTATTTTAGTCATAAAACCTGTAACCATCCTAGATGAAAGAGCTGTGATGGGCACTGTTTGCCCCCACACGCCCGTGCACCTGATTTCCATCGGGAAGGCGCGGGCATCCGTGGGGGATCTCCCGGGCAGGCAGACTTGGCTCTTCTCTTTCCTCTATCCATCTGATCTCATGCCAGGTTCAGAAGCTGCTTTCAAGGCGCCTTTGCTTTGCTTCGCTCATAGCTTTTTTGCTTGTCCGCTTTGTTTTTTGCTGACGGGAAGCGTATATGAAAATAAGCGTGTGAGGCTGAAGTTTCACGGAAAGCGTTCATCCTTGTAGGCAGTTAAATTTGGATGTGTTGGCATGATTCCTTGGGAGAGATGGGGTTTGGCTGCCTCCATCGCCTTTTCTCGTTAGTCTTGCTAGTGCTTTCTTGGACGATGCACTTTTTGGAGAGTGAAATGACAGTACCGGAGCTGGGAGACTCCAGGAGCTCTTCTCGAGCAAGGGAATAGCGCAACATGGATCCCAGAGCTAACACTGGGATGAGGATTTCTTTTCCCAGAGCAGGCAGCTGCGGAGGTGGGGCTTGGTCTGGTGAACCCTGCCAGGCACAGGGGTGAGGCTTCTCCCGGCTCAGATGTGGTAGATCCACAGCTTTCATGTGGGAAACGAGAGGTGCTGCTCTCTCACATCTGGTGTGCGTTATGGCGGTTGGATTTCTCTCCTGCAAGATGTTGCTCTGCTCCTGTGAAAATAATATTAGCGATGCTTGTTCAGTCCTTGCGGGGCTCGGGAGCCCTGGCAGCGGATGCGAGGTTCCCAAGCAGAATTACAGGGTGTGGGGGTGAGTCGGCCACCCCAGAAGTGACCTAGAAAACCTGCGTGTCTGCTGGGGAGCTGCTGATGGGAAACGATCATCAATGTGTGCCTGAGTCCCTGTGCTTCACTGGAGCTCTGGCTGCAAAGGAGTCCCAGTGCGGCTGGAAAAGAGCTGCTGGTGGTACCAAGAGCATCCTTTGCAACGCTGTTGGAAGTGGCACCTCCTTTTTGTAGATAAACCAAGAAACGGGACACGTGAGTTAATTTTTTCTGAGCCAAAGGAAACTCAGACCTGCCTCCCAGCCTTGGGAGAGGGACACGGCTCTGTGGCTGGGGTACAGTGATCCCCCCTCTCGAAACTGGGCTGATGCTTAGGAGAGAAAGTAAGGTTTGTGGGCCAAGACGCGCATGGAGGGGTGGCCGGCCTCGACAGAGGGTCCCTGCAGCCTGTTGGACGGACTGATGGGTCCACCCTGGGGAATCCATGGCACAGGCTTTGGGCAGCCCCTGGGACCCTGGAGCACTTTGACGCTCCTTTTGTTATTTCCCTTAAATAATTATTGTCCTTTCTTGTTGACCTGAGATTTTTATGCAGCGACAGGGCAGAGAAAATATTTTAAATGTGGAATAAGGTATTTATACTCCTTTCTGGCTTGGCTGTGAGACAGAAGGACAGATGCAGGCTTGGAAGCGATGTCATTTTTGTTCTGTCATTTTTGGACCTCCCTTACAAACCGCGGCAGAGTTTATAGGAAAGTGTAAAGCTGCCTTACTTACTTTTTAATTTCAGATGATTGCTTTGGATGTTTTTTGAAATGCCTCGGTCTCTTTCAAACCGCTCGGTCAGTAGGGTACAAATTGGAAGAGGATTTTCTGGAGGACAGCTCTGTGTTTTTGTTTGTCTGGGTGGCTTTTGGGTGGCAGAGGAGGAGCCGTACGTGCCGTCAGCGCGGGCTGTGCCTCAGGCAGCCGCAGAGCGGTGCCCGGGTGGGCAGCAGGCTGCAATGGACTCCCTCAAGCTGTTGCCTCTAAAGAGCAGCAAACTGTCCTTGCACAATGGGCATTTTTTCATGTTTTACTGAAGGTGAGAACAGTAGTACAGTTTGGCTGTAAGAAAGCCATCTTCTCTGACTGTTTTTGTGAGGAGGAAATGTGCCTCTTGGAGATGCCGTTATTGCTCTAAAAACATGGCTTTCCTGTAATGTTGCTTCCTATGAGGTTTTGCTTTAGATCCTTTTCAAAACCAGACTGAAACCACATCAGAAACAGGAAATATTTAAGTGTTGCTCCTCTGTCTCTGGGTCCTTGCTGACTGTCTGGTGTTAATCTTAGCAAATGATTCATTGAAGTGGTTCTGAATCTTCAAACGAATTGCACTGCTGTGTAATAACCCTCCAGGATAATACATCCGCTTCTGTGCAGCATAATGCTTGTTTATCTTAAAAAACACCCCAAACAAACCAACCAACCAACCCCCCCCCAAATGAATTGGTGTCAGGCAGTCACTTGGACATGGGAGAGTCAGTAGAGATGCAGAAATGGAGGCCTGCAGCTGCCCAATTCAGCAAGGACTGACCTGGGCCAGAAATGTGGTCATGTCTCCCAGGTTGGCTATAAGAGACACAACACCGAAATATATAAGGGAATTGAAGCCGTGATGTCTATGGACTGGGCTGTATCCTGGCACGCTGGGACCGAGGGGGCTGGGCTGGCTTTGGGAAGGGGAGAGGAGAGGGCACAGCACGGCTGGCAGCTGCCTGCGGGCACCTACAGAGGTGATGGGGTCGGCTCTTCTTGGCAGCAGCAGTGACAAAACACGAGGCAGCAGCCATGGTTTGTGGCTTAGGACGTTTGGGCTGGGTGTGGGTGGAAAGCCCTTCCCTGGGGACACGTCCTTGGAGGGGTGATGGTCTCCATCGTAGGTTGCCCTCGACCAGCTGATTAACCGTGGCCTCTGGGCACCACTGCTCTGGCACCAGGATTCAGTTGTAGGGATGAAAATTGCTTTTTTGGTGAGCGTTGTAGAAGAATGGGGAGGTTTGGGGAAGGAACAAGTGCCTGATCATTGGATGGGCACCTTGCACCCCAGCAGAGGTAGATGTAACAAACCCTTTCCCTCCAGAGCGGGGAGCTGGGATTTAGGAAGCTCCAGTGACAGCAAAGGGGGAAAGAAAAAAGGCTCATGCCTTGCTCCAGATGGCTCATGAGGCCTTGCTAAGCTTTCAAGTGGCGCGTTACTGCCCATGATCTGGATTGTGGCCACACGCCAAGCACTGATCTTTCGGCAACTGTTTTCTGTTTTACACATAAACTGGCTTTCCGTGCCAGTAACAGCTGACATTTTATTAAAACCGACTGTGAATGAACATAAAATACCGTTACGTCATTTTTAACATCGTAAAACTTCATTACATCATTTTATGATGATAAAACATCAACATGGGTACAGCAAAGTGCAGTGGTTTCTGCCTGGGTCGGAGCTACTTGGTTTTGACTCTGGTATGACAGAGGTCAGAAACTGAGCGGTTTGGCAGATGCTGGCATTTACCAGTCCTGATTTTAGTAGAATATTGCTTTGCCACAGCCACCAAAGACAAGTGGTTAGGTGAGAATTTCTGCTCTTATTACAGAAAAAACAAGTCTTTATTCTCTATTTTGCATCTCGGAAAATTTGAAACCATGACCCAAGGGTGCCTACAGAATGCAGAAGGCAAGTGTACAGTTTTACTAACAGTTTCTTTCTTTTAAATGCTGTTTGGTGAGTGGTGAGGCCAAGCCAGTAGTTGCTGGCTGTTCAGGTTGCCTGTGATGCTTGAAGCCGCTCGTCTTCCTTGGGTGTGTGAATTTTCTTTGTTTCACCCCAGTCCACTTTTTATTCATAAAGCAAACCTGGGCTCAAAACTCCCTTGTTTGATACAGGATTCCTGATTCCAAGGCAGGACTGTGTGCGTGGAGGAGCAGTGAAGGGTGTCTTTAATGCTATTCTCTACCAGAATAGAGTAATAATGTTGGAAATTAGGGTTCTTGAGATTTTTCTTGGGTCTGTATCAGCATCAGCACAAATTCCAGACCCCGTCTACCACACTCATTTTCACAAACATATTCGGCTTAGATCTACTCAAGTGAGCAATCTTTCCCTCTTGCTCTCTAAATATAGATAACTGCCATACACATTCATGCATAATATGAATGGTAAAGTGATGAATTCATTAACATTTTGCAGGAATGCCTATTTCCTCTCCTCTGGGCACAGAAGAAAATAGTATCTTCATGCCTGTAGAGAAGAGGGGCTGGATCCTGCCCCCCACTACCCCACTCCATGCAGGGGCGTGGGGTTAGCGGTGACCTGTACGTAAGGAAGAGAGCAAAGCAACCTCCCTCTGTAATATATGCCAGTGAGCATGCAGTTAGCTGAGCGCAAACCAAGCAGTCGGGATTAGTAAGTCCAGGTCATCCGTGGCCGATGGTTTTTCCCGCAGAGCAGGATGTTACAGGTCCCTGTGCATGTGGGCTTCCCGCCCCGCCGGGACAGACGGATGCCCTGCTGGGACGAATGGACACCCAACGGGTACCACTTTGAGCCCTCCACCTCCTGCTCAAGCAAGTGCCTCGGCAGTGGCTGGTGGCGGAGGTCGATGGCCGTTCCCTTAGTCTAAAACCTGTGGCAACTGGTGGTGTAAGTGGAGAGTGACTCTGCTGTGTCCCCGCTGCACCAGGGCACTCGGGGCCAGGAGATGTTCACCTCCAAGGTTTGGACCTCAAAGAGCCTTCTTTTTACAGAAATGAGGTAGTGCTCAGAAAAGTAAGTAGGAAGTGGAAAATGATAGAATCATAGAACAGCCCGGGTTGGAACGGACCTTAAAAGATCATTTGGTCTAACTTTTTGTGGGAAGAGAAGATGACATTATCTAGCACCCTGACCAATTGCATCTGAAAACCTCCAGTGATGGGGACTCTACCATGTCCCTGGGGAGGTTGTTCCAGTGAATGATTGTTTTCACCTTAAAAAATATCTTTCTTATGTCAAGATAAAACCTCTCCTAGTGCAACTTGTACCTGTTGCCCCTTGTCTTCTCTATGTAGCTCCTTGTGAGGAGAGAGCGTCTGTCCTCTTTGTAGCCACCCTTTAAGTACTGGAACATTGTGACGAGGTGTGTCCCCCAGCTTTCTCTTCTCCAGGGAGAAAAGACCTAACTCCTTCAGTCTTTCCTCATAGGGCAAGTTCTACAGACCTTTGATCATCTTCGTGGCCCTCATTTGGACCCTCTCCAGTCTGTCTGTGTCTTTCTCGAATTGTGGGGTCATGCCAATGTCATTCCTGTCTTGAATTGTGGGGTCAAGCCAATGTCATTCCTGGCTTAACACTGCTGTGATGCATTTTGTATGAGCGTGTTAAAACAAGCACTGCTGGAGAAAGCCACCCGAGAGCAGATTTAGGATGAGCCTTGTTGCTTGCCAGGAGAACTTGTTCTTGCTCACTGATTGTGAAAGGGGCTGGGGGACTAGTCCAGCCGTCGATGTCTGTGGGATGCCGGAGCTCGGGCGTGCGGCTCCTGTGCAGTCGGTCTGCCAGACACATTCCCATGGCCCTGCAGCTACATCCTCTCCTTACCTTATTAAGAACATCTGGACAAAGTGATTTATAAACTCTCTCCCTTGATAGCGTTGGCTGTATTTTATGTCTCAGCAGTTTTCTGTATTGCTGAACCTGAGCAGATTCATGAGCAGATTTAGTGGTAAAGCCTGTCCCAGACTTTAGCCCTGTTGAATGTGTGGCTGGGTCCTCACCTATCCTTCTTTCCTTTTTTTTTACTCACTCCCTCTTTCAGTTTTACGCTGGCTCTGTTGGCTTCATGTCCTGGGGCCATGCCTTGATTTGTGAGGCTGTCATTTGTCACTGTTAGCTCTTATAGGCCTTGCTTTGTGCCTGGACTGGGGACTTTGAAGGCCAGGCTGGGTTGGTGCATAAAACAGCACTGATGACTTGGTGGCTGCTTCTTATTCCTCAGAGCTAATGTGTTATTTGGGTGGTGAGGACAGGAGAGGTGGTTTGCTCAGTGGCCTCAGCAGGGCTTCTTAGGCACCTAGCCATGCTCAAGAAAATTTTTTTGGCCTTCTGTCATAAGTCATGGCTTTATATTTGGTCATTCAAGTGGTTTCTTTACTGACATCCCATTCTTCTTTCTTACAGGCTCCACATCTGTTTGTTACAAGCCTACCAGCCCAGTCCAGGTACTAGAAGACACTGGCTTTCTTTACCAGGATCACCAGTTGTTTGCTGGCAGGCATGAAGTTTCTCCCCTAACATCCGAAGCGATCAGTGCCAAAGAAAAAGCTGGTAAGTGCGTGGCCACGCTTCCATACGAACCCACCACATTTACTTCCAGGCTGCTCCCGAAGCATAAATTGAGCCGTTCAGACCATTTACAAATAATATTTACAGAGCTGAAGGCCAGCTTCTCATCCTCGGTAGAGTCAAAGGGGAGTTACCTTTGACTTGAGTGTTATGACCCACCATCATTTGTCACCTGTGCTTGCAGAGGATGCAGCATTTCTGCTTGTCCTTCAGGACATGTCTGCTCTTCAGCAGCTGGATCGAGGTCCGTAGCTTTTATCTGATGGAGCAGGACCGCAGGCACCCTGTGTTAGGCTCACTGTGGTCAATCCTTTGATCTCCATAATAGGCAGCTAAAGTACATCTCCCAGATATAGGGTTGCTAACAGATGACTAGTGCAGGGGTGGAAATCCTTCTCATGTATGATAAAGAGCTGCCTTGACCATGTGACATTGGCTTTATCCACTTTCCTCAGGCTTATCTCGGGCATAGTCTAACAACCTAGACTGTGAGCTTTCTGGTATGTTAGGGAGATTTTTATTGCATGTCTGCAAAAATGTCCAGTATGGTGAGGCTTCTGTGTCCTGTGATAATAACATGAATAAAGCAGTAAGAGTTTGCTATAACTATAGGGACATATAAAATAAATGGATACTTGGCTGTTGTGCAAACAGGTAGATGGAGATGTGTGTGTGTCTGTGCATCTTGCTGGCTCAAACGCCTTCCCCGGGGAGCTGACAGACCCTCTGAAAGCTGGTGGCCAGGCTGCAACCCCAGTGAGTCAGACTGGCAGGCGGATAACATTGTCTCAGGGAAGGCAGGAGAGGTGTATCTTGTAGGGCAGGTGTGGAGTGAAACAGCCTGGGAATCTCTCCCCCTCGAGCCCCACAATGATCTTTAAGGCTTTTGCCACAGCAATGTTAGTGGAAATGACCTATTCTTGTAGTTAAGAGTTGAAGGCTTTTCTTCCCCTCTGGCATCGGGGTTGTATATGTTATCCCACAGCATGTGCAGTAACTGATGAAACCTCAGGGAAATACCAGACCTCAAGAAAAAGTTTGCTTTTTAACTACTTTCAAATGCCAAAAACCAAATGTAAGTCCTTCTGACAAACTCCTCTGAGAATTGGAAACAGCAGGAGAGACGGAAAGTTGCCAGGAATGACCTCAAAAAACTGAACTGAAAACAGCACCTCCTTCTTGCCTAGGGACATGGGAGGTCTCTGTCCAGAGCCGTGGGCTTATTCTCACTTTTGTCCACACTGGGGTCTTTCAGGAGCACACCTCTGGGCTCAGACACTCTTCAGACAGACGTTTTACACCACTTTTGGGATGGGTGTGGGAGGAGGGCTCCAGGAGGGAGGGATTCTAACCTCCCAGCCATGGTTATATGCTATTAGATGCTTAGCTGCAGGCAAGCTCTACTGCATAAATAGTGCAAAAACGGTGCCATTGCCTCTGAATGACTTCAGTAGCCTGTGTTAGGGCTGTGTAGCTAATCCGTCTGTGCTCTTTTTAAAATGCTGGCATTACATCTATGACAGTAACGCCTGCAAAATGACAACAGTTAGTATTGACTCCCTTAGAAATAGTGTTATTGGCCAGAAGGGAAATTGCAGTTTTAGGGGAAGATGCCAGAGCACAGGTTATTCTTTAACTACACTTTTAGGACCCATTTATTTTCAGTGTCATTTCACAGTTTTTCTGTGACACATTCTGCATTTTATTTTGCTGTGGCAGGCAGTGCACTTAGGAGGGGATTTGACTCACCTGACTGGCCATCAAAAATGCAGCACCTCGTTTAGTATTGCCATACAGGCTGCCTCTCTAAGCCATGCGAGGCATCTCCAGGGAGGAGGTCAAACCCTGGAACAGGCTTCCGAGAGAGGTGGTGGATGCCCCAAGCCTGTCAGTGTTTAAGAGGCGTTTGGACAATGCCCTTAACAACATGCTTTAAGTTTTGGTCAGCCCTGAAGTGGTCAGGCAGTTGGACTAGATGATCATCGTAGGTCCCTTCCAACTGAAATATTCCATTCTGTTCTGTTCTATTCTATTCCGTTCTATTCTGTTCTATTCCATTCGTATTTTAGAAGAGACCAAATTTCCCTGTGGCATCGCCTGTCCCTCCGCTGACTTGGGAGGGGGTTCAGAGCTGTGGGTATGGGGCGCATGGAATAGTATGGACGGGAGGGCCAGGGAGGGAGTGGGAGTATGTTTTTAGGGGTCACTGAGAACAGAATTAGGGATGACCTGGGCGGGGGGGACAAGCAGGGAGCAGTGCCCTGCCTCCTTCGGTGGCTTCCAGCCACTTCTCCTCTGCTGCCGGGGGGACCCTGGCAGGGCGCTGCCCCTGGGGTGCGTCCTGGGCATGGGGTGAGAGTGGTGGGGCGTAGGAGGGGAAGAAAGGCGGGGGGACACCGGCCCTCCCGGGCAGCAGAGCTAACGGCCGCCTCTCTCTCTCCCTGCCCAGCTGAGGAGACCCTCTGCACCCTGCGCCCACCCAGCTTCCGCCGGGTCCCAGAGGCGGAGATGCGAGGGGCGGAGGAGGTGGCAGCCGGCACCGTCCTGCAGCGCCTGATCCAGGAGCGGCTGAGGTATGGCAACCCCAGCGAGAACATGAACCTGCTGGCCATACAGCACCAGGCGACGGGCAGCGCCGGCCCCTCCAACAGCACTGCCAGCACTCTCTCTTCCGCAGAAAACCTCGCGCCCGAAGACCCGCCAATGGTCCAGCCGTCGGGGCGGCAGGAACCGCAGGGGCAGGAGCACCAGGGGGACGGTGCTGCGATGGAGAAGCAGCCCCGGGCCCCGCAGCCCCCGCACGGCACCGAGGAGCTCCCCACCTACGAGGAGGCCAAGGCCCAGTCTCAGTTCTTCCGAGGCCAGCCGCCGCCGGCCGCCGCCGCGCCGGGTTTTTATGGCGCGTCCGGCCAGAAGTCCAGGACGGAGGGGAGGCCGACGGTGAACCGGGCCAACAGCGGGCAGGCGCATAAGGACGAGGCGCTGAAGGAGCTGAAGCAGGGCCACGTCCGCTCGCTGAGCGAGAGGATCATGCAGCTCTCGCTGGAGAGGAACGGGGCCAAGCAGCACCCCCCGGCCCCGGGGGGCGGGAAGGGCTTCAAGGCGGCCCCGCCGCCCGGCAAGGCCGCGGACCCGCGGGGCCCGCCGCCCGAGTACCCCTACAAAGGCAAGGCGGCGGCTCCCGGCAGCAAGGCGCAGGAGCACGGGCTCTTCTACGGCGAGCAGCCGGCGCAGGATGTCCTCAAGGCCTCCTACGCCGCCCCCCAGCCCGCCCGGGCGGAGGTGGCCCTCGTCCGCTACCAGCCGCCCCCGGAGTACGGGGTCAGCAGGTAATGGCCGTCAGCGGGGCGGCGGGTTTGCCGCAGGGGCCTGATCCGGCCTTGGCTGGAGGAGGCGGCTTCTGCGGGGCTTGGGCCTGGCGTAGACGCGACCCCTGCGAGCTGCGGCCTCAGGGGGACGTCACACCCCCGCGGCCGGGCCTGCATGGGATGGCTGGCGGAGGCACCTCCATCTCCAGGAGGGCCGTATAAAGCATACACGCTGCTTATGCCCTGCTGAAATCTTCCCAGCAGAGCTCACGTGGGGCTTGCAGGGTACCGGGCCCCTCCCGCCGGGCCTCCCGGTGAGCGCGGGTTTATTCCAAGCGCCTTAAAAATAATCCAGAGCGTTTACTCATTGCGAGCTGATCCCCGTGAGCGGTGCGGGCCCTGCGCAGCACCCAGGCGGGTTTGCTGCCTTCAGAGGCAAGCCCGCGCGTTGGGGGCTCCCTTTTCCTTGCTGTACTTAAATACAAGTGTTTCTCCGTCTCATCCCTATCTTTTTGACCGCACAGACAATATTTTGCTGGGTTTGGAAGGCTGGTGTTGTCTGCTGTGGTTGTGGGTGGTTTTCGTGTTGCAAGCTGCCTCATTAAGTCTTTTCCGACCCCAAAATCCCCAAAGGTTTTGTTGGCGTTGACTTAAGTTGCATGCACCTATTTTGCCACAGTGCAGGCACAGAGAAAAGATGGCGCAGCTGACCTGGCTCTTCCTTTCTGCAATTCGTGAGGCATGAAATCAGGGGGTGAATGCTCTGCCTTTCTGTGTTTGCAAAAGTGACGGGTTTCGTGTCAAGACGGGGAGGAACTCGGAGCGTTGCTTTGATGAACGTTGCAAGGCAGTTGTGACAAGCGGAGGGCCTGCACTGAGTGACGCTGGCCTTCCTTCAGCTATACATGTTTAGATTACCAGCCTACCACTGTGCGGAGTTTGTGCAATTTTTTCAGAGTGAGATGATATTCTTAAGAGCTCAGCAAAAATCTCTGTTTATGCTAAGGAACAGCTATACGAACTCGAGGGCAACGGGGTCGAGCTGGGGCCGTGCTCTGCCGCAGCGATTCGCGGTGCTAACAAACGTCTCCAGCACCAAGCAGATTGATCCCCGCAGAAAAGGAGCTGGTTTGGGGGTTTTTATTACTCTGAAAATGCTGATTCAATACCCACAGAGTCTGTTCTGCTGAGTCCGTGTAACCAAGTGGACCAGGGTGCTGCATGCACTGCTGCAGCTAACTGGGAACGGCACTGGTGTTGAGTGGGAAACCCTTTGGGGCGAGTTTCAAAACCTTGTCCAGGTGCCTGATCAGCAAGGTTAATGCTGAGAAACCCCTTGATTTCAGTACAGCTTTCCACACTGGCAGTGCTGGCCAGACCCTGGCCTTATCCCAGCGTCCTGCTGGATCACCCCAGCAGCTGTGGGGAGAAAGCCCCCAGCTCATGATGGTGGTTACTGCTCATTCCCAGTAAGGCAGCATGGTTTAACTCCCAAATCACACTGCAGAGGGGATACCTGCTACCCTTGCATGCTGTTTTCTTCGCATGACAGTGGAGGAATGTCCCTCCTGGCAGGTTTGGGGGCACTGGGGGGATGTGTTGTGCAGCAGAAGACTGGCAGCGTGGCAGAGCAGAGCCACTGCGGTTTGCAGACTTACTAAAAAATTTTGAGTGGTGTCTTTCTTGCGGCTCAGCAAGGGCCTGAATACCTCTCGGTTTGCATATATTCCTGCTGGCTACTCCAGCATGTGTTTCCAGGGGTAGGTTAGGAGTTTGGCATAGCTGGGGGGTTTTTCACCAAAGCTAGGTTTGGTCTAAGGCGTATGGTCTCTCTTGTGCTTTTTCTAAGGTGGTTCTGGGTCCTGGTGCACAGACAGGGTTTTTCAGGTCCTTCTTAGCTCCTTTCACATGGTGCCTGGATTTTGGGGGATGTTTCCTACCTACGTGTTCCTGCTGGCTATGTTTTAGGTGGTAATTAGCGCTAGCAGGACAGTTGCTCACTTGCAGACTGTATCTTGTGCTGTTGTGTTGCACAGTGCCAGCGGCTGCGTAGACGTTTGGCTGCACATGAGATGTCGGCAAGCAGTGGTCTTCATCCTCATCTCGGGCTTTTTTCTGTGATATTTTTTGATACAGGAACATCATCCTTTTACTTTGCTTGAGCACACTAACATATTCACTGTTGGCATTACCCAGACTTGTTCTTAATTGGTATGAGCTGGTTTGGTTTCTTTTCCTGTGCCATATCCGAGCTTATAATTGGCCCCATGGGCTGTAGATCCCCTTACAGCCCTGTTACCTGAGAAGATTTGGGTGACAAAAGCCTTTAGGAAGTGGCAGTAATCCCAGTGTGCTCATCACTTGCCATTTCTCTGTCTTGCAGCAGCTGTGCTCCGGTGCATCCCCGCACGCATCTTGGGCTGCGTCTCAGGGTGGGCTTGCCCAGGGCTGGAATGAGCGTGGTTAAAATGCAATTTCACAAAATGGCCTCTGCCACAAATATTCCTCTCTATGGAGAGGGTTAAGGCCAGTTACCTGTCTGGGGATGTCAGCCCCATCTCTGCTACAGGACTTGTCTGGGCTGCAGCCCCTGAGCCCTGCTGGAGGAGAGCTGGGGGCTGTGTTATGCTGCTGGGTTGCTCCCAAGTGCAAACCTTCCTGTGCCTCTGCTCTTGCTCACTGCTTCCCCCCTTACCTGGGCTCTGGGGAGACTCACAGCCCTCCCCCCTGGCTGGGATGGAGGACCTTGATAAGAGAGGTCGAGGTAGGGGACTACCCGATTTCATAAGGTCAATGGAAGACTAGGGTTTGGAGAGGCTGTTCTCTGTTAGAGGAGCAAGTGAGGTGAGAAACTCCAGCTTTCACTTCATTGGGAGGGCCTGGGAAAGAAGCTAATGGAAACAAAGCTTTGCCTGTAGTCAGATGGGAATCTCATATATCCCGGCATCTCCTTCCCTCTGTCCTGGCCGTGTCTGTTCCTCAGCCCATCCATCCTGGTGTCCTCTGGACAGGGACTGCGCAAAAGGCTTCTGCCTTCCAGAAAAGAGAGGAGAGAAGCACAGAGCTGCATCGGTCCAGGGGAAGCACCCATAGATACCAGGGATGGAAAAGACCTGGAGGGTCACCGATCCCCAACTTCTCCCCAGTCCTTCTGTGACAAGGGAAATGTGGCTGGAAACCCACAAATGCTGGCAGGGCGCTGTTGAAGGAGATTGGATAACTGCAGCTTAACTTGCTTTTTTGGTTTGGCTTTTTTTTTGCACATCACTGGTTTTAAAGGGAACATTGCCTTTATAATCACCGTGGTGAAATCTCACAACTTTACTGTAAATCTCAAGATATTTGGTATTGTCCTGAAGACCTTCTAGAGTCATATGAAGCTGTGGTAACCTCAGCGTTTATATAAATTAGACTTAGTGACCTCTGCTTTATGGAGATTACGATTGCAGAGCAGAGCTTTAACCATGAAGCTTAAAAGGCCAAAAAACCAGAAGGCAAATAAAAAGGAGCCGATATTTGTTCCTGGTTTAAAATATCAGTATTTTTAAGCCAGTTGCATGATGCTTGGGGCCCTGACTCACGACTTTTGAATGCTTTAAGTTGGCCAAGTGTAATAATCTTTAGAAAACCTTTCCTTTCCTAGATGTGCAGCTATTCCTGAATGGTGTCTTTGCTAACTTTCCGTAGGTGCATGTTCAGAGAGTCGCAGCTTGTCAGGTAAAAGGGCTTGGAAATAATCTACTTCAGTCTTTTGCACAACACCGTGATTTAATTCCAGTTTGCGAAATGTTCAGTCCTGGTGATTATAACACTCTCTGTCTGGAGAATCCATCATGACCTTTACAGACTTATTCCACTAGCTAATTGCCATCTCTGGCACAGATCTGCATCTTAGTTTTAGTCTGTATTTTCTAGTTACCAGTTGGGATTTTGCAATATCTTTGTCAGATACAGTGAGGATCCTTGTGCTATTGGTCCTTTAATGCATTTAACAGACGGAGCTTGGAGCCCCGTAATTATTTCACTGTTGTCAAACCCCCTTTTTTCACTGTGGAAAGCCAACCTGGACACTGTTGCAGTACCAGCTGAAACAGAGGCTAATCAGGTATAATATCACCTCTGCAATGCGACTCAGTGTTCCTTGTTTACGTAGCTCATTAACACTTGCCGTTTGAGATATTGGCACCCCTTGTTATCTGGTCAGGCATGTGAGGGTAGTCGCAGCCCAGGGTAGGATTTCCCACCCTTTTACTGTAGCTCGCTGTATTTATTCCTGGGTGGATGAACTTGGGCCTGCTCAAGTCCATTTTGTTTCTCCATGCCCTGCTGAAGCAGTGATCCAGATCACTCAATGCAGTGAATTCTCTTCTTTGCTTCCAGTGTTCCTTGTCAGATCCTGGTATCTTTTATCCAGAATGATTTTGGTCTCCGCACCATTAATAAAAAGCAGATATAATGTAAATGAAGCCTTGAACTGGAAACACCGCTGCTTGGTGAGGGGGACTTTATTCATGGCTACATGCACAAGTCAATCATGCAGACGTCTTTTAATTCTGATTTAATCCATGCATCTTAAAAAGTGGCATGCAACTGAAGAATAAATCTGGGCTGTTTTTAAAGATATACCAGGTTTTTATGTGCCTCATAAAATTCCACCCTGCCTGGAGGTAGAAGCCTATATTCAACTGCTGGAATAGTCTGTGGCTTCTCTGGTTATTTGTGTACTAACCCCCCCCACACACATTACTGCTGTTTTCACACAACCTGTTGATATTTACTCATTCAACCACATGTCTGTGGCTGCTGAGGGGACTACAAGGAGCTCCTTTTCCTCTCCGAGACACCCCAGGCAGGCGGGCACGCTGGCAGCATGGCTGAGCCGAGGGATGTCATGCCCAAGCTGACTTCTGCTGGCGTTTCACTGCGAGGATAGCCAAATGTCATGGTCTAACCCCAGCCAGCAGCCAAGTACCACGCAGCCATTCACTCACTCCACCACCCAGTGGGATGGGGAAGACAATCAGGGAAAAAAAGGTAAAACTTGTGGGTTGAGATAAGAACAATTTAGTAGAACAGAAAGGAAGAAACTAATAATGATAATAACAATAATAATAATAAAAGGATTGGAATATACAAAGCAAGTGATGCACAATGCAATTGCTCACCACTCGCTGACCAATGCCCAGTTAGTTCCTGAGCAGTGATCCCCCTGCCAGGCCAACTCCCCCCAGTTTATATACTGGGCATGACGTCACACGGTATGGAATACCCCTTTGGCCAGTTGGGGTCAGCTGCCCTGGCTGTGTCCCCTCCCAACTTCTTGTGCCCCTCCAGCCTTCTTGCTGGCTGGGCATCAGAAGCTGGAAAATCCTTGACTTACTTAGTCTAAACATTATTTAGCAACAACTGAAAACATCAGTGTGTTATCAGCATTCTTCTCATACTGAACCCAAAACATAACACTATACCAGCTACTAGAAAGAAAATTAACTCTATCCCAGCTGAAACCAGGACAGCCAAGCATGAGCATGGGATGGAGGCTGTGCTTCCAGCTGACGTGGATGCTGGCTGCCCTGCAGAAGAGCTTTGTATTCTCTCCTGGTCTAATCTGCCTTTCATTAAAATAAATGAAAGAGAAATGAAGCTGTTCCCACAGCTTGGGTGATGCCCCTGACATTTCTCCTTACCCTTCTGTGTTATTATCCTGGTTGGTTCCTCTAGGAGTACAGAAGTTGAGGAAGGCAGCTTTTCCTTTGCTGAAAATTAGCTGGGCTTTAGAAAGAGTATCTGTTCTGAGTATGGATCCCTGTGAAGAAATACAATATCCTCTCCCTCTCTTAACTATGGAGGGTATGTTTAATACAGCGTGCGTCTTTTCAGATGATAATTTTGCCCTGAAAATTTTGATGTAATCACGCCCTAAGAAGCCATGCCAAGTCCTTCCAGCACTAATTTGTTACTAACAATTGTTTTCACTAACAAAATAGTGAATTCTGGAGATATGAGTCCAGGTCTGCCGCCCTTTGTGTTTATAAGGTGCTACAACTGTTGCTGATTCTGCAAGCCAGAGGATACTATGAAGGCTATGTCTTGGCTATGGAAAGTCTTCTCCCATTTCTGGCTGTATCAACATTTAATGATGGGTCTATAACTGTGTTTCCTTGCACCATGACCATCAGACTGGCCTTACTGACTTTCCCAGGATCCTGTCTTTTCCTGCACAGTGACAACACTGATTCGTCTATGTCATTCACAGCTACAAAGAATAGCATTTCAAGTCTGCTTCACAACTGTAGAAGTCATAGCTGAAGTCAGGTAGACACCTGGGTCTGAGGTTAGTATTCGCACTCAAGGTTCCTGGTCGATGGGCAGGAATAAGCACCTTTCATGCACTTTTTACTCTCATTGTAAGGTAAAAGCCTGAGGCAGCTTCAAAGAACTGCACCCCAGAAACGCTTATTTCTCTTCACTGACTCAGCTAGAGCATCCATAGTAGATGTGTGAAGTTGTGAGATGAATTCCCTTGGGATAGTCTTCAAGAGATGAAGTAGGCCAGTCTGCCCTAGAGGCAAAGGAGGGCAGAGCATTCAGAGAAAGATGAGCTAAATAGGTTAGAGGTGGGCATTTTAATTATGAATGTAAATGCCATGGTATGTTGGAAACAAAGTCCTTCCTCCACTGGACGCTCTCCCTCCCTACATAGAAGAGCTGCATTGTACCTGTAGCAGAGCAGAGGTGGACTTTCCTTTCCAGAACATTTATAGGCATTTTTGTTTTATTACTTCCTAATACTGCCCTGCTTTATCAAGCAATCACTCTTCTGTTTTTACAATTTCCTGGTAGTCAACAGCAAGTGGACTTTATCATTAATTGTCCTTTCGGGGTTTCTTATTCCTACATACAGCTACAAATTCCCCCAAAATTCCTCTGTGTTGGTCATTCTTGCTCCCGGGGGTTTCAGTATAAGAGGTGTATTAAGACCATGCCTAAATGTGGGGGCTTGGGTGGCCTTGCTGAATTCTGAGGGATTTCTCATGAAAGTGAGGTCCGTGGTCAAGTATTTTACTGAAGACACTATTGCAAGCTTTATACAGCAAGCTATTATATATATTGCAAGCTATACATTACTTAAAAGAGAGAGTGCAGTCTGGTGACCCTAGATGGTAGCCCTTGAAAGGCTCACTGCCTGCCTGGTGCTCTCCATTTGAAAAGCTGATTTCCTTATTTTTTTCTTTTTTTCTTCTTTACATTGCATTGCAGAGGTATATAGGAGCCCTACTTCTACAATAATGTCAACGAAAAAATATGTTTTCAATAGAAGCGTAGCTGAAGTATTGCAGAGATCTCCAAACCTCATAATGTTTCACAGTTTCATGCTTTTAAGAAGGACCACTTTTGATGAAAATGTGTTTGGCTGGAGGATTTTAGCCTGCTCTAATGCAGAGTAAGATCAACATTTAAAATACAGTAGAAGCATTTTGAGAATGTCATTCTTTACTAAGCCTGAAGGAGCTCAGGATAATCCTGATTGCTTCGTTTCTTTGGAGCTTTACATGAGCGGTTGGACGTGAACTAAGCTGATGTTATAATTCCCCTTTTTCTACAAATGTTGATTTGTTATTGTGAATTGCTGTGTTGATTTTATTGCATATACACTCAGAGATTTTGCAGTTGGCTAAGTCAAAATTAAATCGGGACAGATTAAACAAGCAAAAGGAAAGTCAGAAACATGTTCATTATGTTGAACAGCCATGCTTCAAAAGGTGTAATGTTGATTTTGCCCATTCAGTTTCCAAGCTGGAAAACACTTTGAAGAATCTTCTCTCCTGTGGCCGTGGCTATTGACACTCTGGTGCCTGGCTGCTGCTACGGGGTGTAAATCTTTAGTAGCTCAGTAAGTGGTTTGCTGTTTCAAGAAAATTGAGATCCTGGGGATCTTTCCTCCCTCTGTAGTGTAAAGCTAGACAGACAGAAGTGCATGTGAAAAGATTAAACTGATGGGAGGTTGAGATTTCCCAAAAGTACAGTGTTAAGAGTTCCTGCAGGCGTTTTAAGGGTGTATCTATGACCAAAGATTGTTCTACTTCATAATGAAAAAGAAAAATTGCTCTATCATCTCCCCTGGTTTAGATTCAGAGATCAATTTAATTATATTGCTCTAAGCTATTCCCGTAAAGAAGTGAGAAAATCTGTACCTGTAGCAAATCTGCATCTTTGTAGTGGTATAACTGTGTCCAGACAGCCGGGCTTTTACTTGCATCAAATCAGCTGTGGCTTTTATTTTGGTAAAGACAAACTCACACATAGCTGAATTAATTGCTGTGGTAGATGCACAAGTGCAGATCGGTTGTCGGCAGTGCTGAGGAGGTGCTGCATGCTTGGCTGCATTTGCATGTGCTTATGGAGCATCTTTTGCATTGTGAGCGACATCCCTCGCTCATGATGTTCTTTATTGTTTGGATTTTTGAGCAAAAAAATATTCCAGTCCCACAATGGGTGTGGGGTCCCTTGCTGGGTTTTACATGCTGGAGCACCAGAAGGAAAGGGGCGACCTGGGGATGGTGTGAGAGCTGTGCCCATGGTGGGCTGTCCTTGTGATTTGCAGAGCAGCTCAGCACAGGGCTCGCTGGGCTTACTGGCTCGCATGGCCTCAGATCACCAGGCACTGCTAGGAGATGTGGGTTTGGTCTAAGGAAGGTAAAATGAGCCCCCCAGGTCAGTGTGACCTCCCAGGGCACCCTGCTGCAAGGTCCCAGCAGCAGACAGAAGTGGTGAGGCTGGAGAGGCAGTAAACTCCAAAGACAGGTGAGCAGGGAGCAGCATCTTAATCCAGTGCCGTTGTCTGGGAGCTCTGGGGCTACCTTGGGACCACCACGTTGAGGGAGAAGTCCTTTTGCAGCCCTGGGTTTTGCTGAGCACTGTCCAAAGGCCACAGTGCAGATATACCAGCCATAAAGTCATCTTGGGGGTGGGGATGCATGTTCCTCTCCTTTCTGGCCATACAGCTGATCACAGATGCAAGAGAGCAAGGCAGCCTAACACCCCAGATTAAGATGATACACCCCCTGTTGCGATGCCCCCCTTCTTGCTAAGGCAATGTCGAGCAGCACTGCAAATCACTGCAGTCAGTACAGAAGAAAGACCTGTGGTAGCATCCTTTCCTCTGGTGGGTTTTCAGCTCCAGCTAGCATGGTGTTTGATGAGGGGTGTTTTTGCATAGCAAAACTGCTGTAGTTCCCTTTCTCCTGCTTCTCTGCCATTGCATTGCTGCTATGGTGTGCACTGCAGCATGAGACAAGTGAGCAGGGCCAGCGTGGGCAGAGCTTTCACCAGCAATAGCGGCTAAAACTTTGCAGTGTTTCTTAAGAAATGGTAAGATCATGGAACAGATCCTCCTGGAAGATATGTCAAAACATATGGAGGACAGGGAGGTGATTAGAGACAGCCAACATGGCTTCACCAAGGGCAAATAGTGCCTGACTAATCTAGTGGCCTTCTATGATGGAGTGACTGCATCAGTGGATAAGGAAAGAACTATGGATGTCACCTACCTAGACTTCTATAAGGCCTTTGATACAGTCCCCCACAGCATCCTTGCAGCTAAATTGGAGAGATATGGTTTGATGGATGGACTGTTAGATGGATAAGGAATTGGCTGGATGGCCACATCCAAAGAGTTACTGTCAATGGCTCAATGTCCCTGTGGAAACCAGTGATGAGCGGTGTCCCTCAAGGGTCTGTACTGGGACCTGTACTATTTAATATCTTCATCAAGGACATGGACAGTGGGATCAGCAAGTTTGCAGATGACACCAAGCTGAGTGGTGTGATTGATTTGCTAGAGGGAAGTTTGCCACCCAGAGGGACCTTGACAGGCTTGAGGAATGGGCCTGTGCGAACCTCATGAAGTACAACAAGGCCAAGTGCAAGGTCCTGCATCTGGGTTGGGGCAATCCCCAGTATCAGTAAAGACTGGGGGATGAACTGATTTAGAGCAGCCCTGTGGAGAAGGACTTGGGGATGAAAAATTGGACATGAACCAGCAACGTGCGCTTGCAGCTCAAAAAGCCATTTGTGTCCAGGGCTGCATCAGAAGAAGGGTGGCCAAAAGGTCGAGGGAGGTGATTCTCCCCTTCTCCTCTGCTCTCATAAGACCCCACCCGGAGTACTGATCCAGTCCTGGGGTCCTCAGTACAAGACATGGACCTGTTGGAGTGGGTCCGGAGGAGGGCCACAAAAATGATCAGAGGGATGGAACACCTCTCCTGTGAGGAAAGGCTGAGAGAGTTGGGATTGTTCAACCTGGCAAAGAGAAGGGTCCAGGGAGACCTTACTGCGGCCTTTCAATACTTAAAGGAGGCTTATAAGAAAGATGGAGAGAGACTTTTTACCAAGGCCTATAGTGACAGGACAAAGGCCAATGGTTTTAAACTGAAAGAGGGTAGATTAGATTGGACATAAGGAAGAACTTCTTTATGCTGAGGGTGGTAAGACACTGGAACAGGTTGCTCTGAGTAGTTGTTGGATGCCCCATCATGGGAAGTGTTCAGGGTCAGGTTGGATGGGGCTTTGAGCAACCTGATCTAGTGAAAGATATCCCTGCCTATGGCAGGGGATTTGGACTAGATGATCTTTAAGGTCCCTTCTAACCCAGACCAGTCTATGATTCTCTGAATTACTGTATGTTTTGTTGGCTGTATGTAAAGTGCCATACAGCTGACTTTCCTGTCTTCCTGTTCTTTGGAAAGTTTTATCCACTTTCAGTAGACGTTTAGCTCCTAACTCATTAGACTGCACCTTTGCCAGAGAAGTAACATGCCTGGGGCTGAGAGCAAACCCTCCTGGCCCTGGGAGCTGCCTGGAGGCAATGGCTCCTCTGCTGTGCTCCTGAGTTGCTTCCATGGATGTTTAATTTACATGGGGAGACATGGCCTTAGGGTGTGTTCATGCTGCGCAGGTAAAAGCCATCTGGAGGCCAGGGTGAGCTCAGCACTGGCTTTCCCAATGGTGGCTGCATGAAGCTTGGCTGGGATCTTCTTCCCAAGGACACTGAGCCTGGACGAAGGTCTGTGCTGCTGGGCAGGTTAGCAGTGTGCTGCTTTTCAGGAATGGGATCATAGCTGGTCTTTGCTCCATTTCAATACATTTCTGTGCCACGGTGGATGCATTGGGCAAAGCATGAATGCCGGGATGGGAGCGTAGGGCTGTGCGTGCACTGCCTCTGGGGGCCTGCAGGGACCCATTTGCCTTCCCTCTAGTTTGGACAGAAGACACGACTGAATTGCTGGCTTTCCTTGCCATTGTGAGGCTTGGTGGGGACAAGCTTGTTAGAGCAGCGCTGTTCACTTTTAGGGCAGGGCTTTAAAATTGCATTCACTTTTCATCTTGTTCTGCTGCAGTTGAAGGCAGTGATGGGTTATTGTCAGTAGAATTAGGCCAATGCTGAGAGCTTTTGAAAACCCCGCTTTGAGAAGCTGTGTAGGTGCTGAAGACAACGGTAATCATATTTATTATGTATTTATATAGCACAAAATAGTCTGTCTAAAAAATAGCATTCATGGATCTTTGAGGCCAAATGAGGTAAATACATCTGTTTGTTAGGTCTCCTGCCTCGTGTAGGGTACAGAAATAAAGACAATGATAGCTACAGCAAGCCTAATAGCTTGTGGTTAAGCTAAAATACAACTTTCAGAAGGTGCTTGATTGCAGACTTCAGGTGGAGTCCAGCAGCCAGCTTATTTTCCAGCCAAACCAGGCTCTGACACAGATGTCCCCTGTGGTCTGGGTTGAGTCTCTTAGACAAGCGTGGTGTAGAAACGTCACAACTTTGGCATCTGGGCTGAGGAGTGGCTCAGCCTGTGCACAGTGAGGCTCTGCATGGGGCTGCTCACCCTGGCTGAGGCTCCGAGGCTGCCTGTGCGGTGGATGGAGATGGGTCTGGTGCAGACAAGCTTTGAGCTGCTCCCTGCCTGAATTTCCCCCTTTTGAAACAGGGGCAGTCTCCCTTCTCGATATCACAGGGCTGAAATGCAGGACAGAAGTGAGAGACTCCGGTCCCACCTGGCCACGAGCCATAGGGTTACCCTCACTGCTAAGGTGTCCTCCTGGGTTATCCTCCAGCCATTGCAAATTGTGACTTGGGTGAATTAAAGAGCCACCCGCCATCAGAAAGCCTAGCCCACAAGCAAGACTGCTGCCAGCTCGCTTCTTATCGTTCCCCAACACGAGCCTGGTGGATGATGGATGCCGTTAGTCGGGGAGTGACACAATCAGGTCTCGCACTGGAAGATGGCTTTCTTGGCTCGCTGTGATTGACCGGGGCCGTGCCTCCAGTAGCTCCGCAGCAGCTCTTCCCTTTGCTGCTTGCTGAAGCCGCTCGGGGATGCCGCTTCGCTCACATCACTTCCTTTCACCTCCCAATTCAGCCGATCAGCTGGTCTCGCTCCAGGCAGGGAGCGGTGTTCGAAGGGTGAGTAATGCATCCCTTGTGTTTCCTTCGAGCCTGCCGGCTTCTCAGTGGTGGGGTTTGTGGCAAGGGGGGCAGGGAGAGGCTGGCTGGCTGCTGAAATACTAACTGCACACCTAGGCAAAAATGCCGTTTTCAAGTCAATGCTTCTTTTATCTGTTCGTACCGGACGTATACATCCCTGTCAAGAGCAGGCGAGGAGACAATTTGCCAAATCCTGCTGCGATTGTTGGTATTTAGGAGTGACTAAGGACCGGAATCACGACCGTACAGTTATAACTCTATTAATAAACCGCGCAGTCATTAGGTGACAGCTCCTGCGTGCATTTTGAGGGCGCGCGGCTCTAACGCCTTCCCCA
>NW_010973052.1:3141088-3249981 GCF_000737465.1 Haliaeetus leucocephalus | reverse complement strand
CCCGACGCCCCCCCCCAGCCCCCCGCGGCCCGCGCCCGCCGCCGGCCCTCTGCTCCCGGGCGCCTTGCCCCCGCTGCCAGCCCCTGCCGCTGCCCAGACGCCGACGCCGCCGGCCCAGCAGCTGACGCCCGACGCCTTCGCCATCGTGGAGCGGGCGCAGCAGATGGTAGAGATGCTCTCCGAGGAGAACCACGTGCTGCGGCAGGAGCTGGAGGGGTACTATGAGAAGGCAGACAAGCTGCAGAAGGTACGTGGAGACATGGGGATCGGGCCTGGGCAGGGTAACCGTCTTGGTTCTTCTACGTTTGGGTCCCCCAAGCTGTTCTTCATAGTCACGTCACTGCGATGGGGATGCACTAGTGGCCATCTCTAACCATTGCCTCTCTGTGGTGGTCTCCCAGAAGTTTAATCCTGTGCCCCATGGCCTGTGGGCTCCCCTGACTTTAGGGCAAAATGGGGTGGCCCATCACATGTCTCTCAGTTGGGAACTTGCCCCTTGCATGATTCTGTGCTGGCCTCACCGGAGCTTTCCCTGGAAGTATCCCATGGGCAGTCTGCTCCCGGTGCAGCTAGGTCCTGCATCATCTGCACAGGCGGTAGTGCTGCGGGCGAGAAGCATTTGAAGAGCATGGCCACATCTTCCTGAGTGGTCTTGTCCACCACAATACGCTCGTGTGGCACTTCACGCTCTTTGGAAGTGTAACAGCCATCAGTGGGGCTGCCTGTTATTCGGAAATGCATTAACTTCGTTGTCTCAGAGGCTTTCAGTGACTGCTCTATGGGTTTCTAAGAGCTGGTGTTAGACATCCACTTTTGAACATGTTCGTTCAAAAAGCACTGCCCTTACCTGAAAGAACAGTTTGGTAAAGATTTTGCTCAAAAACCCTTTTGCAAAGAGAACCTGCACCCTCTTTTCTGTTTGCAAGCTGGCATTTTCAGTGGAGAAGGGTGATGTCTTGCGCATTGCCTGGGGTGAGAAGATGAAGAGTTAAGTCAAATGAAGTAGAAGGTGCTTAAAAGTGACAGCTCACTGAAGGCAAAGCAGAGATGCTCCCCAGATCTGCTGGCATTGGGTCCCAAGGGCCCAGGCCAAATGAGTTATTTAGGATCCTACACTGCTATTTCATTTATGTCTTCCCACTGCTTATACATAAATGGTCTTAGGCTGCAGGTCTTTTCTGTCTGAATTTAGGAGTCTAAATAGGACCTCAATTTTTTCTGTGCTGTGTGGGATGAGGTTCTTGGAGACACCCTTCACAGGAGAAGAGGCAGTTCTGAGGACCATGTCCCAGCCTCAGCTTTGGGAAAAATCTGTGACCATCTGTTCAAACAGGTTAGAAAAAAAGACCTGTTATTTTGCAGCTGCTATCATCTTTTCAGCCTCCTCCTCTGCAACCGGATGAGTTGAGTTTATTCACTGAATTTCCTAAACTTAGTTGAGAAATTTTTGCAACAACATTAACTATTCGTGAAGAGGTCTGTGAAGATTTTAACACTGACTTCCCTGTGGCCTTCGTGGGCAAAAAGAAATATTCCAGCTATTAATTTTACAAAAGCTGTGTTGTTCAGTAAAAGGTATTTGAGTGCGATGCCCTAAAAATATTCTGATTTCCTTTTACACTCTTGGAAACAGCTCTTTCTTTATCTTGGATGCCCCGCAAGTCGATTGCATCAGACACCAACAGAAAGGTATTCAAGCACGGGCTGAAGTCTCACTTCAGTCAACAGAGCGTGAACTCGATTCCCATTGACTTTGGGGGAATATAAGTGGAGTATTAAAGTGAAACACATGCTCAAGTGCATTCTTTCTTCAGGAAAATGTCCTGAACCAAAGCCTTAATACACAGTATCCCTCCCATGCTGTTTTTTTCTGTTTGAACACAAGGACAGGGCAGGTCCTCCTGTTCCCACAGTATCAGCTGAACATCACCTCTGAAAAAGTTAGAGTGAGTGAAATTACATACTTTGGGTGTGAAAACTTTTCCCTCTTGTTGGAGGTGGCAGGGTCACCAGGAGTACTTCTTGTTTGTCTGTGTGTAACTATTTTATTCTAGGTAGGCCCACCCTCCCATCACTTTTATTCATTACAAAACAGAAGAAATTAGAGAAAATCGGCTTGACACAGAGGGCTCCCTGGGCGTTTGTACAAACAGCTCAGCCCTGAGGGTTGTCAAATTCTCAGTTGTGTCTGAACAGACTTTTTGCAGAGAGGTACCAGGTGGTGATTAATCCCTGTGCTGTTTGACGAGTTGTCTGGTTTTCTTACCTAAAAAGAGTTGGGGGGGAAGAGGGGTTGTGCACATTTAATTTTGAGCTTTTTTTGCAAAAGCAAAGCATTATTTTCTCTTTTCTTTTGCTGTTGTTTCTTTTGTTGGGCGGTTTTACCTTGCTGAAGTTTAATTGCCAGGCTGGGCTGGCTCTTCCCCATGCTGTGTATGTGGGCTGTTTGAGTGGGTTGGCTCTAGAAGCTACCAGGCAGAGAAGAGGCTGAACAGTTTTTTCCCCTCCATAGAAGAAGGGGAAGGAAATCCCAGAGCTGCTGAGAAACACCGACACAATTTATGGCTGTTCTTCTGCTCTCCTTTAATTTTGTTCAGTGCTGATGGAGGTTCTTTCTTCTCCTGCAGCAAGTCTTTGCCTCTGGGGCTGCAGGAGACTTGCATGGTGATGTGTTTTAGAAAATAATGGCAGATAATGGGCAGAGCAAAGCCCTTGCAGAAACCAGCAGCATTGGGCAGGACTGTCAGGCTGTCGAAACTCCCTGCCGTGTTGGCAAATCTGCTTTGCCATGGTAGGAGCTCTCTGGAGCAGGCATCTTCTCCTGCAGATAGCAGCTCACCTGGAATAGGGGAGGTGTGGGAACCAGCGGGTGTCAGGGCACCCAACTGAGCATGGTGTCTGGTTGGGATCATGTAGTTAAGGATTCAGGAAGGTGCTTTAAAAACTATTTTTGCTAAGCCAAACCTTCCTTTCAAGGAGAGAGAAGCTCAATCTGCTTAAATGGTCAAGGAGAGCAATGCGAGGTAGCTTGAATATAGACTCTAACTACTTAGAGGAAGAGCAAACTTTTGCTAGCGGAGCTGACACTGATCTAAAGAAAAAGCTGTAACAGAATCAAGTAGCTGAAACTATGCTGTTATTGGAGTAACTGATTGACATGTCAATTTGATTCTGGAAAATTCAGATGAAACAAATTTTTGATTGTAGGTTATAGTCATAGAATAGAATAGACTATTTCAGTTGGAAGGGACCTACGATGATCATCTAGTCCAACTGCCTGACCACTTCAGGGCTGACCAAGTCAAAGCATGTTGTTAAGGGCATTGTCCAAATGCCTCTTAAACACTGACAGCCTTGGGGCATCCACCACCTCTCTAGTAAGCCTGTTCCAGTGTTTGACCACCCTCTCGGTAAAGAAATACTTCCTAATGTCCAGTCTAAACCTCCCCTGGTGCAGCTTTGAACTGTTCCCACTCGTCCTGTCACTGGATCCCAGGGAGAAGAGCTCAGCACCTCCCTCTCCACTTCCCCTCCTCAGGAAGCTGCAGAGAGCTATGAGGTTGCCCCTCAGTCTCCTTCTCTCCAAACTAGACAAACCCAAAGTCCTCAGCTGCTCCTCATAGGACATTTCTTCCAGCCCTTTCACCAGGTTTGTTGCCTTCCTCTGGATGCATTCAAGGACCTGAACGTCCTTCTTAAATTGTGGGGCCTAGAACTGCACACAGTACTCGAGGTGATTTTTTCAAAAAAGTTCAGACTTTTTGATGAGGCTTTGTACAAGTTTGCGTTGCCATGCATATGAGGAAAAATAAAACTCATTGACTTTTTTTGGAACCAGAGTAAGGTTCAGTCTGAATTTCAAACAGGTTTGGATTTATGCAGTGGTCCTCTGAGCGTGCTGTCTTCATGGTGGGAACATGCTTGGTTTCTGGCCATACATCAGCAGGGTGGGGAATAAGGACCTGCTTTTCTAGATGTGGTTAGGGAAAATGTAACGGGGCTTCCTGGAGCTCCTGCTTTAAAAAAAACAAAATGGAAAGACAGAATAATCTGACTAACTGCACTTGTAGTTCACCCAAGAAGGAGTGTCATAGCATGGCATATGGCTGGTTCAGCAGGTCATCCTCTTCTTGGAGCTGTGGAGAATTGTCAGCTGAGAACTAATCTACATATGGTACCTTTTAATGTCATGCATGTAGGGGAGCATCTTGTGTGTGTGTGAAATACCTGCAAGTGTTATATCACCACCAGTCTGAGACAGGTGATGTGATATCCAGCAAGGTACTAATCCAAAGCTGCTGGTGTTATGGGGGCACACTGTGGGCTTTGCACATTGCCACTTGTTTCAGCTTTTGTACCTGAGTGAGCTGAAAGCAGAAATTGGGGAAGGTAGATGGATTTCCCTAACACAGCTCTGCCAGGCTTTCCTCTGTGCTTGGTTTGGAGGTCCTGAGTGCCCATGGGCCGTATCCAGGCAGAGTGGCCCTGGCGTCGTGGGAAGCGCAGGTCCAGGCTGCTGGAGCCTGGCTGCAGGTTCCTATGCCGACAGCAGGGTGACAGCTCCAGCATCCCTGGAGCTTTAATTTTGCAAGTGCTGCAGCTGGCAAATTACACCTAAAGCTTAACGAGCCCTGGAGAGGGACTTACTTACCTCCAAGCAAGTGGAGGTGGGCTCACACCCTGGCTTCACAAATCATGAATCTGTCCCACCAGCGATTCAAGAGGCTAAAAAAGTGCCAGATTTAGAAAGGTATGTAGGAGGCTATATATATCTCGTGGTTTTCCAGCCTGTGCACATTATCAAGCTTTTCTCCACAAACACAAAGGCCAGGCATGCAGGAGCAGATTCCCACATCGGTGTTGATCATTCCTGCAGCAATGATTTTAGCAAAGCTGTAACACTTAACACAACATTAGATTATTAAAAGACTTGGGTGGATTGACCTAAACAGCAAGACTCTGCCCAGGTCTATCCTCCTGTCAGTCTTTTGGGCTCAGGTCTTAAGATGAAAGTTCACTGCTAAAGGCTTCTCCTGCATGCCCTGCCTGCAGTTTTCCAGATTTCAAGGAGATTAAGTTAAGAAGATTGAAAACCCCAAACAATTGGTTTGGTCTGTTAGAGAGAGTTTCTTCTTGTATAGAGCAGTCTTCAGTCAAGGATGGAAAGGAGTGGACCACAATAGTCTAAAACTGATGTGAGGTCAGAGCTGAGCCTAAAACACTTCTGGTGGCACGCAGACCTCAGAGCTAAGTTTTGGATCAGGGATCTGGCAGAATAATAAATCTTGCCTCCTACAACCCTTTCTAGGAAAGAATAGAGCCCACACAACTACACTGTTTCCTTTGTTTCTCCTCTTTTATGGCATTAAAGCAGCCACCTTGGTCGTAGAGCGAAGGCAACTGAGCAGTTACCTCAAGTCCAGCCCACCCCAAGCTTTTTTGGGAGCTGCCGGCAGGGTGTCATGGGGTGTTATGGCATGGCGAGCTGACCCACAGGGCGTTTGCAGGATTCCCCACTGCAGGAACTTCCAGCACCACCAGGGCTTCACGCCATCCTCCACTGGGGAGACTGGTTATTGTAGAGCTGGTAGCTGGCGCGACACTTGGCATGAGCATCACCCTGACCCCTGTGCCCCATCGAAACACACTGGGCAAACACTGGGACGGGACGCATTCCTGTCAGGCTCTAACAGGACCTCTCTCTCCTTTCAGTTTGAAATAGAAATTCAGAGGATTTCAGAAGCTTATGAGGGCTTGGTCAAGACCACCACTAAGAGGGAGTCTCTGGACAAAGCGATGAGAAACAAACTTGAAGGAGAAATTAGGAGACTTCATGACTTCAACAGGGATCTCCGTGGTACGTTATACCTGCTTGTGTGGATTTTTTTTCCCCTGGTTGACATGGTGTTTCACTTCTTACAAGCTCCAGAGCAGCAGCCTTTAGAGGAGTAGCTTCACACATGTTTTAGATAAATGTCTTGAGAAATCAGGCCCTGCTTATTGACATAAGACAAAACTGCTGTCACCCCCCTGGTGGCAAGGAAACCTTCTGGCAAAATACAAGAGTCAACTTTGGAAGGTGTCTTTGTGTTTAGCACTTGCAAATAATTGATTTGCCAGCAAGACCAGCTCTAACAAGCTGAAGAGCAAGTTGCAATATAGAGTAATGCTCTACAACCCGTAAATCTCAAAGTTCAGTGCCTTCATGAACCAGTAGCAAGTATCAAAGGTATCTCTTTTTTGTATTAAAAACATGAAATTGAGGGTATATCCTTTAGAGAAAGCAAGTGGAGCATATGTTAGGTAGCTATTACCTGTTCAGGTTCCTGATGGGGGTACTTTGGTACTTCCTGATGCAGTGAGATGCCTTCTGCAAGCTGGCTTATGCTTTTTGCAATGGTGCAAGGAGGGTTGCATGGTCTTTTTGGAGGAGGGAGGCACCTGAAGGCAGGACCTTCCCAGGGGAAGCTGTCTTTGGCTGCAGAAAACTGCTCCTTTCCCAGGGCATCCCCAAGGATTGGTGTCACTGGGCTGAGGGCTGCCTTCTCCCAGGGTTGCTTTCTTCCAGGGCATTTCACTGCACCAGGGGCAGCACTCCACTGCAGGAAGGCACCCATCCCCTTCAAAGCTGGGCAATTCAGATTGTAAATCCCTTGTCCATTTTGGACAGTGTGAGAGATGAACTGCCTGGGCATGTCAGCCATGAATGGCAGAGGCTTTTCCCCCAGTTTCTGTAAATCTGAATGACACCGCTTCATGGAAGAGGTCAAAGGCCTCATCTTTCATGTATGTGTCAGCCTCCATTTTAATGTCCTGCTTCAGAGAGTCTATTTATACTGCTCTGCTGGCATGCATCTTATTTTCTTGGTTGGTCTACAATTTTATATACATATATTTATACTTAAAGTATTTCCTGTTTTTTGCAGAACGTCTGGAGACAGCCAATAGACAGCTAGCCAGCAGAGACTTCGATGGGCATGAGGATAAGTCAACAGAGGGCCTTTATGTCACTCAGAGTGAGTACTGTGCTAATCTGTTTTGAAAGTGCATATATATATGTGCACGCATATATATGTGCTGGAGTAGAGGTGAATACTTTGCTATTAATTGTTATTGTCCTTGTGGCTTGGTTTTACTCAGCTAATTCGTCACATACTCTTATTTAAGCTGCAGACCGGATTGTTTAGGCTGCTTTTTTTTCTCTCAGAGCACCAAAACCAGGCAGTGGGAGTTAATGGTAACACAATTTAGCTTATTTTTGATAAATATTTGTCTGAAATTGTGAAGTGTTGTTTGCGGGGATCATCTCTGGAGATGCATGGTTTTTAGAGAAGCCAGATTCTTCTCTTGGCTGGGATAAGCCCAGAGCAACCTCTGCTGACTTGTTGTCAGTGACAGGGGTTGACTAACAGGAGGTAGAGCAGAGCTGGACCCTCCTTTTCACAAAGAACGGAAGAGACAAAGATTTTACGACTTCTACCACTACAAAAAACATCCATTCCTGTCAAGTTTTAGGCTCCCGTAATGACTGACCACAGTGCTGCAGCATTTCCCTGCCATGTACTGATGGACCTGTGTGACCAGCCAAACCAAAACGCAAACAGCTGGATGCTGCATGACAGCATGTGGCTTCTCATGTATCCTGAGCATCTTCAGCATGCTTCAAGAAGGGCTTGACCATCTGGGAGCTGTGCAGTACCTTGTGGGCTTAAATCCCATTGAAACTAAATGCTGTGTACAACTGATCCTTCTGTTTTATTTATTGCACCAAGAGCTTCCTCGGAAGATGAGCTGCAACTGCAAATCCTTAGGTGGAGAACTGGCCACCACCATTAGCAGTGCAGAGTTTGTTATCACTCAGTGTGCCTCACTGCCAGCCCTGCAATGTCCACCAGCTGCTCCAAATGCAGGAGAGCCTTCTCCTAGCTCCCACCACCAGCGATGAAGCCAGCACAATTTCACTGATAATTGTGCATGCATGCACAAACCAGAAGAGAATCTAATGATGTTTTCCATTATTGTGTTAGCTTTGCCATATTAGCAGATGCCACAAGGGCATGTAGATACTGCTGCGAATCCAAGGGGATGATCTGTTAAGAAAATAGCATTGCTATGTAAGTCTTGTCATCCTTGGGAAGAATTCAAATGGTGTAAGTTGCACAGTGCAAATTGCAGACTGGGGTCTGCTGTCTTCTTATAGAGACAGCCTGGCAGTGTTCCCATATATATTGATAGCTACAAGGGGAAGTTCAATCCCCAGGATGGACTCAATTTGAGTCACTTTCCAGTGGATAAACACGCTCTGTGCTTCTACTGATAAATATCTAGCAATAAAACTTTGCGCTGTGCACTCAGCATATTACTGCTATCAATTCACAGCTTACGAACAAATATAGCTTTTCGGATCCTATCACGTAAGACAGGCTGGATGCTTGGAGTGTCTTCTGGCTAGGCCAGAGAGTTAAATGTTACTAATGCAATGCAGAGTGCTTCCAAGAATAGAAAAATGGGCACATGTAAAGCAGGTCCTCTTCAGTCATGTTCTTTGGGCTGCTGGGGCACGCACAGTAATGACCTCGGTATCAGGATATCAGCCTAAAACACCCCTCTGAGAGCCCATAAAAGGTTTTGCATGGAAATCATCTGTTGCTGACTGCATTTATACACTGATGTTTGTGAATCTTCCCGAGGGGCATAACATGACTGGGGTTGCACCCCACTGCCAACCTGGGGGTTTTGCAAACACGGTCTGTACCTTCCTCACATCTTTTAATGGGATGCTCAGGCAGAAAACTGAGAATAGAAGGGGTGCAGCTTGTTTTAGCTGCTGTGTGTACACTTTTCTACTGAGACTGAAATAGTCATTTTCAGAAGAGAAAAAATGGTGCCTACATGCACTCCCATCAGCTGTTGCAATTTTGTTGTGAAACTTGTGTTTGTTTTTTTTTCCT
The DNA here is from genome assembly GCF_000737465.1 of Haliaeetus leucocephalus. NCBI lineage: Eukaryota > Metazoa > Chordata > Aves > Accipitriformes > Accipitridae > Haliaeetus > Haliaeetus leucocephalus. The sequence continues at coordinate 3,241,030 of NW_010973052.1, read as the reverse complement.
AAAGGTGGTAGCTTACTAAGTCAGATTAGTAAATGCAAATCTTAGTTTTCATTAGGAAAGCAAAAGCAGATTTCTAGTCCCTATGTTTATGGGAAACAGCCTGAAAATATGGCCCTTAACATCCACGATCTAAGTTATATAAAAAGACTCCAACATCAGCAGGTTAAAAATTATCATTTTTAAGCCATTTCTCATGATGAGATGAACAAGGAAAGATAAAACTCTTGAGGTTTTTTTAATGCTCGTCCTTGGTAATACTGCAAATGCAGAATTAATACTGTGGTAAAAGTCCAGTAATAGGAAAAACTCTCTGAAAAAGAAGTCTGGCAAGGCAGGATGTGCAGGGATCATTTCTCAGTTCCTCGCAGAGCTCTCCATTAGCAGTGCAACAGTGCAGAGCGGTCATACGCTCTGAGATGGAGACTGGAAGTGACAAAAACTCTTATTCTTTGTAATAATAATAGGCAAAGCCAGGCTGCATGCCTCAAAGTATTAAGTGCTAGGCATTTGTGCCTAAGAAAAATGCTCCTGTTGTATCGGGGGTAAGAGAGAACCCACAGCCTATTACTTTCATGATAATAATGTGATGTTTTGTCAGTGAAAAAGGTTCATTTAAGGAAAGACATGAAGCAGCGACTGATGAAGGCCTATGGACCGATACAGGCAAGAGAAGAGCCAGGCAGGAGGAAGCTGAGAGGCGCTGTGGAAAGGGAGAGGCAGGAAGACCGAGGATAGCTTCAAGGGCATAGGGCAGGGAGAAAGCTTATGATAGAGCATATCGCAGGAAAAAATTGTTTTGGTAGAGTCTGAGAATATTGTGTGTTTTTCTGGGCTTTCTGGACTTAGAGACACTCTGTCAGAGCAGAGGCTCCTCCAAGGGTCTGTTTTTTCAGGTGTCTGAGGCAGGTCGGGGTCTGTGCCCGTCCACGTAGCTCTGCACCCTTAGTGGGGATGTGTAGACAGTTTTGGCAGTGTGTTGGTAGAGCCTCATGCTTCGTGGGAGTGTGCAGTGGATGTGCCACATGATTACGCATATATCTCTGTCCCAAATACCCCAGGTAAAGAAATATTCCCACCGAATTAATCCAGCCAAAGAAAATGCCCACAATAGATGTTTTTGAGAGTGGGATTGGCAGACTAAGAGCCATTCCTTATTAAGACAGGAAATAATCAGGGGAGAGGCAGAAGTTTCAGGGGTGAGTGAAAGGGAGCTCCTTACTCTCTTGCTTCACAGCCATGAGCTGCACACAGGGAGGTGGGGAAACTGCTGCCCCCATGTACCCGGAGCCAAGGGCACCTGCTCAGGGAGCAGTATCCTGAAGAAACGGCGTCAAATAGAAAAATGAGTCTGTTTTGCTTGACTTCCCCCAGCCCTCCAAAGGGAAGGGGTGTGGGAAATCTGATTTTGGTTTTCAACACGTGAAGGTCAAATTCTCCTCTGACTTGTACTTCACAACACACAAATGGAAATGCCCAAGATGTAAATCAGACCAAGTTTAAGCTGTCCGCTTCGAAGGGTAAGGAAAGCGATCACAAGTTTCAATGGAGATTTGGTGACTTCCTCTGACAACAGAGCACCGACTCTTTCTGCATCCGTGCTTAGGTCTGTGACCACGAACAACCCCGTACCCTGAAGCATAGAATCATGGAATGGTTTGGGTTCGAAGGGACCTTAAAGATCATCTAGTTGCACCCCCCCTGCCGTGTGCAGGGACACCTTCCACTAGACCAGGTTGCTCAAAGCCCCATCCAACCTGGCCTTGAACACTGCCAGGGATGGGGCATCACAACCTCTCTGGGCAACCTGTGCCAGTGCCTCACCGCCCTCACAGTGAAGAGCTTCTTTCTTACATCTAATCTAAATCTACCCTCTTTCAGTTTAAAGCCATTACCCCTGGTCCTATCACTACATGCCCTTGTAAAAAGTCCCTCTCTGGCCTTCTTTTAGGCACCCTTTAGGTACTGGAAGGCTGCTATAAGGTCTCCCTGGAGTCTTTCCTTCTCCAGGCTGAACAACCCCAACTCTCTCAGCCTGTCCCCATAGGAGAGGTGCATTTGTTAAGTACATTACAATTGATCATAATTATTAATTCCAGCGCAGAATCCCTGGTAATCACCATGTAAGAAAATGAACTCAGGGACTCAAGCACAGCCTCCTGCAGCTTCTCAGCCTTTTCTTGGTGCTGGCGTGGCCCAAACTCCAGAGAGCTGTGGGGAGCGTGCTGTTTGTGAGCAAAAATGCAGGAGGAGAAGATTGCAATGAGCTCTCTTGGCATTTGTATCTTCTTTCTTTTTTTGTTCTCACGGAGACCTGCCAGTGGGAATGGAAAGAAATGCTTCATTTCCCAGTTCTGCGTTGCTGCTCCAGGCCTGCCTTGGCACAGCCTAGTCAGTGTGAAACCACAGCTGCAGGGGCCTGCAGTGAGGCTTGGGCAGAGGGACGGATGGACAGATGAACGGACGGTGGCTTTGCTGCTCCTCTGGAGGGAAACGTCAATGTCTGGACCTGGCAGCCTGGCCCTGTTTAATGTGCAAATAATTTAGTAAAGCTGTGGAAAACCTCCTCCTGGCTGGCTACATGGAGTGAATGGGCTCTATTTATTAATTTATTCTGCTTATTCCTATAGGGTGGGAACCAGCTGCTGAAAGGTCTTTGGAACAGGCAACAAGGTCCTGTCCTCATTTCAGATTCCTTCTGCGGGTCACTCCAGGCAGAGTGGCGGGGCATGAGGGGCCCATCTTGCTCTTCAGCCTCTGCCTCACCGCCCCGGCACCCTTTTGGGAAGGTCAGGCTACTGGAGTTGGCCAAGTCCTGGCTTGAGCCGGATGAGCAGAAGAGGCGACTCTGGTACCCCATCCCGGTGAATCAGCTGGTCCGAGGGTGACCAGCAGCAGCAGCTGTGACATACAGCCATGCCCACGGACGGTGGATGGCAGAGGTCCTCCACACACTTGCCATGTCAGGAGTTGCAAGACTGACGAGAGGCTAAATAAGTCCCGCAGGTTCCACTCAAGAAAGGCACGGTCACTGGAGAGCATCTGTGGAATTAGCAGCTGTGAGCGAAGAGCCACCTTGGGAAATGCAAACCTGTGCAAGAGAAATTGTTGGAAATGCCACAAGGGATGTGGTATGGGAGCCAGTCTTGTTTTCATCAAGTCTCCTGCAGGCAAATTAGGCTCTCGCTGCCATAATTTGATGTATTTTCTTCTGCCAGCAGTGGTAATTCTGCAGGAACAAGGAGTGTCTTTAAAGTATGTCTGTGTTACCACTCTGCAATATCACAGCAAGGAGAAAAGCAGCTTGAGATGTATTGAGATAGTCATTAAATTGGTCAAATAAGTTGATACTTAGCTATAATGTGTGAAAAGCTGGGGGTCACTTCTGAGTTTAGAAAAGAGGTGGCACAGATTGAGTATATCTTTCTGTCTAATGTTTCTGCTTCACAGCAGGGTCAAGACTGGTCTACTCTTGGTGTACCTACCCAGCTTGACAACTCAGAAAGCCTATTTGTGAAACACTGAAGCAGGCTCTTTGCTTTATCTCCTCTTCTACCCAGCGAGAGTATAGGTATAATGTCCTCAGTGTGTTGAGGTGCAACAGTCAGAGGCAGTGGGTGGAAAGCTGTAAGATTACAACTGTAAACTGCAGTAGAGAAGCCTTTTGGGAACTGTTCAGTAATGGGGTGTGGCAGTCTGTTAGGTAAAAAGCACGTGCCCGGGCAGAAGGCGCATGCAAAGGTAGCACAGTAAACCAGTATTTTTAGACTTTAAGGATACCTTGTATGTACTTGAAGAGAATTTAAGGTATGTTCAACAAAGTCCTTCTTTACTAAAAATTAATGCAATATAAGAAAGAACTTACGAAATGTGTCTCCAGCATTTAGCAGGGAAAAGCTGACATGGAGGAGTGTTGAGAGCTGTTAAGTAATTTTTTCTTGCCAGGTTTCTAGTGGGTTCAGCGGTTATTTTGTGTACAGCATAATCTTGTCCTCCTTTGGGGAGGGGGTAGAAAACATAATGCAGCAGGGTAAGCTGAATGCTTCGAGTTCCCCGGATGAAAGTTAGAAGTGAAAGTCCCAAGCCCTATTTTTCTATGTGCTGTCCTCACGTGTAACATGAAACATGGGTTTCAAATCTGGAGCAGAGCAATTGTGGTCCCAGTGTGAGATGATGGAGTGCCACAGGGCTGAAATAGCATTCATCTTCCAGCTTCCTCACCCACTAATGAAATTAGCTGCTTGATAATTTGCCCAGATTTACACTTTTGTACAACAGATATTAATGTTCTTTCTGGTCAATCTGACTGAAGTAAACGGATTTGCGTTGAAGGAAGAGGTCTGCATGTCCAGTATAAAATTCCTTGCCGACGTGGGAAGATTAAGGCCACGTCATACTGAGACAGCTTGTAGTGGCAGTCGGTGGCATGGTGTGCGCAGCACTCGCTGGGCTTTGCTCATACACTTTGCAGAGGCCAATGTGCCGGTGTTGCTGCCAGGGTTTCTTTTTGTGAGGTGCTGGATTCTTCCTTCCAGGGTAAATGGGAAGACAGCTGGGTGGGTTTGGGCTCACCTCGTCCACTTGTGCCTTGTTCCACATGGCTCAGCTCTTATGTATCTCACCTCGCTGCAGGCACCTACCAATAGTGTGTAAATTAAATGTGTTCTCATCCCACCTGTAATTAAGGAAAAATAAGGCCCTTCTGGGGGTAGTTCAGGTCTGAAATGGGCTGGCTTTGGCCGTGTGAAGTTTCCTGACCCTCCTCAGGGGGAGGTGGATGGCAGGCTTCCAGCTTGAGTTGTCATGCTTGGGTGGGATGGGCTGGATGCTAGGGGCAGATTTTCCACATTGAGATGTTTTTGGAGCAACTTTTCAGTTAAAAAATAATAAATTCTGTAATGCTGTGTTTAAAAAGTCAAAAATCAAAACAACATTTAATTGACGCCAAATTAATTTTTGGAGGAAATTTTCCTTCCTGGAGGCTTTCCAAGTGCTCTACTTTTGTTGTCATTCAGAACGAAGGCCAGATTCTGAAATCTCAGATTTCACTGAATGAAACCTCCATCCCCTGCTCGCTCCAATCATTAACTGTTTGCAATCCAATGTTGGGGATCCAGTGATTGGCATGCAATGCTCGTGTTCCCTGAAATGGCTTCTCAGCACTGTCAGGGCAGAGGTAGATGGAGCCAAGCATTTCCCCAGGCAGCTTGCCAGCGAAGTCAATGGTGGGCCTGCAATTTGTTGCCAAATAAAAAGATGTGACCAAAGCTGACTGAATTTAGCCAGGTTTTCTTTTTTAATGTTGTTTTAAATCTTATCCAAAAAAGGTAGGATTTTTTGGCACAGAGGTTATCTACATGTTTTAGTCTCACTCCTGACGCGTTAAAGTGCTTAACAGGAGGGGAGCACTGATCGCTGGACCCTCAGGTCATGCAGGACTGGAAAGTCACCCAGGGCCCTCGCAGGGCTGAAATGCCTCCCACAGCCACCTTTTCTCTACATGGCCAGAGAAAGCCCATTCAGATGCCTCCTATCTTATTCTTCCTTATTGCTTTCTCCTCTTTCTGTTTTCAGGCTGTCCAGCACAGATCTGTGTTTATTATTTGGCTTCTTTACATGTTCTGTATCTCATGATCTCCATCCTTGCAAATAAAATGGACCAGGCACAGCGCAGCCCACGTCCACAGGGCTGAGATTTCTTGCCCATTAGAGAAAGGCAGCAGCATCCAAGCTGGCAGCTATAAACAGTCCTTGACGTAGGCTCTTCTCAGGCAGGGTCTGGGTGTTGTATGGGAAAGGAGTAACTGGTGCAAGCCAAAATTTTGCCAGGGAATATGCTAGTAGGTCAGCAGAATGGACAATTATGAGGCAGTGCTCAGGTCCACAAGCTCTGCTAGTGCAGATGCAGCCCAAGCTGCCACTCGTCTCTGGTGCTGGTGCTCACATAAGGCTGGGCACCGAGGGGCTGAGCCTTCGCAGTAGAAACTCCTTGCCTGCTGTGTCTCAGCACTGTGTTGTAATGGACCCACTCGCTGCTGCTTCACATAATTTTTGCTTTTCTAGGGAGGTGGCAGGTTACCTCTGCTGCGTGGCCCACGGCCTGTGAGCTGTCCTCCTGGAGTGGCTCTTGTTCTTGTCTTTCTTCCAGACAAAGAGCACTTGAAGGAGAAGGAGAAGTTGGAGATGGAGCTGGCAGCTGTGCGCTCTGCCAATGAGGACCAGCGGAGGCACATTGAAATCCTCGACCAGGCCCTAAACAATGCGCAAGCCAAGGTCATCAAACTGGAAGAGGAGGTGAGGCGTGGGCAACATTTCTGTGCTCTGAGGATAGCGGTGGCTCATGGCTAGGGCTTTCTCCATCCAAGTCCTGAATCTCTTCTAGCCATGGTGTGGCAGGTCGTCCTGCTCCCCTTGTACTGGCCCTCTTATAGAGAAAATGTGTAGTTACACAATACTGAGCCAAACAAGCAAGCAAAGGAGACCACAACCATAGATGTTTTCAGAGCAGAGCCTTCAACATGTAACCAGGAGCAACACCAAACTCAACTAGCTGGTGGCTGAGGTCATGGTAGGACTTAACAGATACATAAAATAAAAAGCTGACTACTCACTGACTTGGGACTGCGATACAGACATGTGATGTTGGTGCATTCCCATTTCTCCCCCAAAAATGCCAGAAGGCTTTTGAGATGTGCACAGCAGTGCAGGGCTTGGTAACTTCACATCTAAACAGTGGTCTTAAAAACATCTGGCTGATCTGGCTGGAAGCAGACCATACAGGATTTAGAGGTACAAAGAGCTACAGGTTTTATTTGAGAGCTGAAAAAAACCTATCATACCATGAGACCCAAGAAGTGCCATCTGTGCAAAACTCCCAAGAGGTCTTTAAGCAATGATCCTATAAGCCTGATAGTGAAAATAGGTATTCAAATAGGAAGAGGGATCCCAGGAACAGAGGGCTCTTCAAACTGACAGACAAATACAGAACAACATCTAGTAGCTGGAAGCTGAAGTTAAGACAAATTCGAAGTGACAATAATGCTCAGTTTTAACTATAACTAAGAGTGATGTTGTCAGTTCTCCATTATTGGAGATCTCTAAGTCTTAATTTATTGTGTCCCTTAAGGACCTTCAGTCAGGAGGTGTGAATTTAATAACTAGCTGAAAGTCTATGTGTTCTGGCAGATCAGGCAAGACCGTCAAAACAGGCCTTTTTGGCCCTAAAATCTCTGTCCATGGGACCAACAAAAAGGGAGGAGGTTTTATGGGGAATAAAAGAAACATAACCTTTACTATCTGAGTGGACAGGTCATTGGTGAGGGGAAGGCCATTGGTGAACCTCTACCCTAGCAGGCTTGGTAGAGGTTCAGGCTCTGGCACAGACTGCTGGCGTTATCTTGGGCAGGTCTGTTCCCCTTCAGCGCCTCATTTCCTACCTGCACCCTCCCCTGTGAATCCACAGGTGCGAGCAGGGAAGGTGTTTTCTCAAATACGTGCAAGTAACTTAAGTGCAGTTCATTTTCTTGGAAAGATGAAGGGTGAATTGACCTCAGTGATATTTTAATGTTTTTTTATCAGGGTATCCAGCATGACAGACCCCCTGTTAGGCTAACTAATGGTTACTTAAGAGTCTGGAAGATTTAAGGTACTCTGTGTAAGTGCTGAAGGCATTGCTGTTTTGTTCCTGACCGTTAGACCATTCTGACTTCCTATTTAGAAACATTTTAAAAACTCCAGTCCCTCCGGTGGATACACTCAGCAGCAAGAAGAGGATCACATTAAGTTTAACTGCTCCTTTGTTAGTTAGATTAAAGCCTGCTTACCGTCCAAGTGTATTTGGGGCAGTCCCTTTGGGGTAGCTGCAGGAGCTAGTGTACCTGTAATCTATACATAATTCACTTGACACTGTTTGCCTTAAAGGCAACCAGAGGTTTTCTATTTGCATTTCATTAGGAAGTGGCTGAATAAAGGAACGTTTTTAGGTGGCAACACCTGATCCCGCAGTTGTGGCATCACACAGGGGATGGAAAGAAATACATTTAGTTGCTGGCTGCTCCACAGACTGTCAGTATGGTATTGGCAGGTAACACTGACTTGCTGAATACACACCAGTGAAGGCAACAGAAGCATAAATGCAGATTTCCAGGGAGGTAGTGTAAGAAGCTACCTTGTGCCTGCTGGGTTGTAGTAAATACATTTGCAGCCTTAGGGCTCTGTCTCTAAGAGCTTAGCAGTTGCCAGTTTCTAGTCTAGTCGTCTAACAGAAATGTGCCTCTGCTGGGGATCGGAGCTAGCATCCTGGATTGTGGACTGATGGAGCTGAGAAGAGGGCAAATGTTCCCCTCTAGAGAGCTGCTAACCTCCTGCCCAGGATATGGTAGATGTTATGGAGGTGGTAACCTCCTGCCTGGGGCATGGTAGATGTTACGGAAGTGGTAACCTCTTAGTGACAACGTGTGAGGGTGATGCAATGATATTTGCCAAAGTTTGTCTGTCAGAGCCCTCAGCCTGAGCAAACCCACATTGACCTGGTAGTATTTAACTGCTTTTTTCATTCTAGGGGGAGTTCAAATGAATTTTATCCCAGCTGGCATGTTTTAATTGTTCAAGGCAGTATCATGCAGTTTGGGTGAAGTGCAGCTAATCTGTGGCTGCTGGTGTGTGCCCAAGCTCCTGTGCTCCCTTTCCATGGCTTTTGGCCTGTTCCATCACTAAATCAGTGCACCTTTTCAACAGTCTCCAGTGTTTGTGGAGCTCAGTTTGACACATATGCAGCAGATATTGTTGAAGTTTTGAACCTTCATCTTAAACAAGGGATTTTTACTATGATTTGGAATATATTGAAGGAAACACAAAATCACTCAAATGAAAATGACTACTATTATTAACAGAGCTCTACCTCGTGCACTGCTTTGTAAATCCACCCAGATTTCTTCTACCACCAGAACGTAATTAAGTTTAAAAGCTTTTTAAATCAAGGCTTGAGAAATAAGCAGTAGCTACTAAGTTGAATTAACATAAGATAGCGTACTATGTAAATCTGCATTATCCTGAGTGCCTGCTAGTAGCAGGATTTAATTCAAAAATATGTAGGTGGTATTATCACCACATGTCATTTAGGAGACTGTTGCTGGAATTGTGTGTCTGGTCCATGCTTTGGATTGGATAGAAAACTGAATAATTGGAGAGGGTTCAGAAAACAGCCGTAGAATTTATTTGGGGCCCAGAAGCCTTTCTTTGCTGTGAGCAATTAAAATGAAGAGGTGTCTGAGCTCCAGTCCATGCGCATGAACATGAAGAAGGGATTGCGGTCAGCCAGATCAAACATTGCTCTTTAACGTAAGAAGAAATAATGAAATGCAGTGTTTGGAGGCTGAAGCTGAGCAAATCAGTCCAGAAATAAAGAGTTAGAGTAATTAACACTGAAACACCCTACTTAGGGTGATAGTGGATTCTCCATCTCTTACAGTCTTTAACTCGAATCTCTTATCTATAGAACGGATATTCTATAGCCCAAACTGGAGTTATGTTCCTAGTGCAGATATTTTTCCAAGACCTATTCATCTTTACTCAGATTTATTTGCTTGGATTATACCCTTTTAGCCTTAGCTCTTCTTCATCTTTATTTTTCTAATCCCTGGGACAAGGGCAGTGTTCAGGCAAGTTTGCTGATCTTGTGAATATGTGAATTGTTTCATTAAATGCTTCTTGCTCTAGTAGATCACAATTTGGAAACAGAACAAGAAGTAATTTGTTTAAATTGCATAAGAGAAAGCCAGATTAGGCATTGGGGTAAAAGTTTTCTGGCAGTAAAGGAAAATAAGCCATGAAGTAGTTTGCAGGGGAAGGTTGTGGCATCCCTACCCCTGGAGAGTTTTGTAAACAGATTATACAGACATGTGCCAGGTTTTAGGTAGAGTTGATACTACCTTGCAGCCGGAGGATGGACTGGTACCTCTCCAGGTGCCATCAAGCTTTGTTTTATTTGAGTCTGTGTGCCTGTGCGCTAGTGGAGCTCAGTATAATGTATTTCTGATTGCAGTCCCCCTCCCTTACAAATGCATACTGCACTGACAAGCCCATTAGTTTAAATGACAACATTTTGTACTTAGATTTTTAAATGTGTTTTAAATTTTAAAATTCATTTGCTTATGAATCTACAGACAGGATAGAAAGGTCAGAATTGGCTCAAGAACCTCCCTGTAAGTTTATGAATGTGGGAACTATCTTGCTGCATATCTCCAGCAAAATTGTTTTCTAATGCGGTGGATGCATGTGCATCACCTCACCCACACGGGCAGAGGTTCACTCATGCGCGAGTGTGTTGAATCCCGGGGCTTAGAGGGCTGCTGCAAAGCCAAATTCTGGCTGCTGTGGTACAGATGGACCCTCCAGCATCTGGCAGGACACAGGGGAGCGGATGAGGTCTGCTGCCGAGGAGGAACCCTGGAGGAGCCCCCTTCCCTTCTCTGATCGACACTGGTGCAGCTGTGAGGTGGCACAGGCACCTTCCTACTGCCAAAATAGCACATTCAGCAAGAAGCCACCGCTATGTCTGTCTTGCCAAGTTGTGAGCTCCCAAGGAACGCAATCTTTGTGCTGCTGCCAGTGACTAGTGGGGATTATAATCTCATTAATTTTCATGGAAAGCCCCAGGAGCCGTAAGTGTTAGCCTGGATTACAGCAGGCTAGGAAGGTCACACTGCCAGTTGTTGGCTCTGGCTGGGGAGGTTTGTTTAAGCCAAGCTTCGCTTTTGCTGTGAACAAGCCTGTATTTCACTTCATGTGTCACATGGATGAATTTAGGATGGCAGAAGAGGAATTTCAAGAAAAAGTGATTTTATTATCATTATAATCAGTGGGAGGGGACCTAGGTGAATCCAGCATCACACAAGTAAAAAAAAAACAAACCAACTTTGCAGCATGGGAGTCTTGGGCTAAGCAGAGGACTCTGGGTGGAGGGGAGCCCCGCAGAGCCAGGGGGACCCAGCACTAGTGTTTATTTGCTCCACATGCCCAGGAACAAGGCAGCAAACTTCTCACTACATCCCCTAGATATTTAGACACAGATATTTTGTGGCTATAGCTCCTATATCATAACCCACATTGTAGTTAATTTCAGTAGTGATGTAACTACTTAAAAGAGGTAGGCACTAGGATATCATTTTGGCCCTGGCCTCACCAGCTCACAGCACCTCTCCAGCCTCTTTTATTTATATAGTTCCCCAGTGCTGACTGGGGTTAATGCTTTTTTCTGCCTCCTGTTTTGCTTCTGAAAGACTTCAGGTCTCTAACAAGTGTGCAAATAAATGAGGGAGACGAGAAGTCCTAAAGAGGATCTTAGCGATCATGGCAATGACTTCGAGCATCCCCCATTAATCCCCAGGCTGCAGATGGGGTCCAGCTGAGGCTAGGCAAAGTCTGCATGATCCAGCATTCAAACTGATTCACCCTCCCTTTCTGAGTAAGGGGTCTGATGAGAGTGTTTTGGGGTCTTTTGGGGTTCATCAAGGTCTTTTGGGGTTTGCAGCTTCAGCTTGTGTGCACTGTTGCTTTCTCTACTACAAGGCAGATATCTTTAGAAAGGTAAATTTATTCATGCTTGTGAAGAGAAAATTCATAACAAAAGGTTTGGGAAGAAGAGAACTGGGTTTCCCGACGTTGGGACTGCAGCCCATGGGGTGAGCAGGCAGACCCTGCTGCCCCATGGGCAAGTTTTCAGATCAGCGTCCACACTCCCCAGGGACGAGGACTGCTCACAGACACCCAGGTGTGCCTGGCCGCCGTGAGTTCACCCCTTCTCGGTGCTGGATTTTGGCTGGGGATCAGGTTTCAGCACAGGCTTTGCTGCCCGTCCCAGTGCCCCACGCAGCTGATGCCCAGCATGTCCGGCGTCTGCAGCCTTCTCTCCCCAAGGGCTCTCGCATGCCAGTTCCTGCTGTGAGCCCCAACAGCGATTACCTGAGGTGTCACTGAGTGCCTGGTGGCATGGTAGGAGGCCAGAAGAAGTGGGGATAGCCGCTGAGCACCCTGAACATCTGCAGTCCACTTGCAAATTCCTTTTGGGGTATGCTGCTTGAGCAATCTCTTGCCATAAACCCCCGTATTGCAAAATCCTTGTGTCATGTTTAGCCCTTCAGTAATTGCATTATATACATAAGGAGGGCCTGGCTTTAGGTGCCAGCACATCTATATATCGGCATGGCCAAGCCCGTGAGCAGAATAGAGCAGGTGGAGCAATTCTGGCTGCTGGCACTCCGCTGGTTCCACCTGCGTTGAACAGATACGCAGGGTTGAAAAAAAAGAGACTGTTTGGGTGAAGACAATGTGCCGAGTGTCGCTAGTCGATAAAACCCAGTGGGATTCCTCTTAGCTGAGGCCAGCCTGTGTGCTTGCCCCAAGAGTATCCACCAATATGAAGGCTCTTGCTTAGAAACGGCCAGGGGGTTTCATGGCTAGCGGATCCCCAATGGGTGGAAGAGCTGGGCAGTGTTCCCTCTGAAAGGGGTAGAGCTGCCCTAGCGATGCCTGCTGTGCCCTTTCCCTGCCCATCAAAGGGGCACCATCCTTCCTCTAGAGAAACTCTCCAAAGCAAACAGCCAAAGCCATGCTCGAGCCCAATACATGCCTGCAAGTGCACCAGGGTCCCGGCAGCCCAGAGTTGGGGTACGGTGCCCCCCAGCATTGCTGACACCCTGTCCCCCACAGCTGCGCAGGAAGCAGGCCTATGTGGAGAAGGTGGAGAAGCTGCAGCAGGCGCTGACGCAGCTGCAGGCAGCCTGCGAGAAGAGGGAGCAGATGGAGCGGCGGCTGCGCACGCGCCTGGAGCGGGAGCTGGACTCGCTGCGGATGCAGCAGGTGAGGATGGGGCGGTCTGTGCGGGACCCCAGCACAGGACCTTCGGCGTTGCTCTTAAAAAGGGACGGTCGCTGGCAGCCCTGCCAGGTGCCACCTTGCATTTGGGTTCAGGTCGTTGGGCTTTCCACCTAAGCTTTTCCTTTGGATGGGGTTGTAGATGCCCCATCATTGGAAGCGGTCAAGGCCAGGTTGGATGGGGCTTTGAGCAACCTGGTCTAGTGGAAGATGTCCCTGGCCATGACAGAAGGGTTGGACTTAGATGATCTTTGAAGGTCCCTTCCAACGCAAACCACTCTATGATTCTAACTCCTGATCTTCAGCAAAGAATGGGGGAGCTCTGCAGTGGGGCTGCTGGACACAGCCAAGCCCTGCCTGCTGCAGTGCTGGGACGTTGCTTGCCCAAGGGCAGGCAGGGCTCTGCCCCCACGTATCCCCCCTACCTGCTGGGGGAAAACATCCTTCCAGGTTTCTGTCCAACAATCGCAGATTGTGCAAGATCAGCTCCACACTGAAGGAGGAGAGGGAGGGTGCGGTACACGTGGGCGTGAGACTTAGCCCACGGATTTTGGCTGATATTTCATTGAAAAAGCAAGGTAGGATGATGTGGGATTTGGTGTGAGCAAGAGCTTGGGCTGTATTTGTTCTGGGCAAAGCTGATGTACGCAGTTCACAGAAACCTCTACCCATGACAGATCTGGAGACAAATGGTGTCATCTTCAGACAATAAATTATTTAAATATCAGTCCAGTCCAGAATGGGCTAGAAGTGTACATTTGCATTTCAGTGTATGTATGTCCCCTTGTTTTTTGGCAGCCTTGTGTCCTTAGAGGCATAGTGTTATGCTCGTATTTTATGCACAGTTATTCCTTCATTATTTCTCCTCCATCTCCAAGTCCCAAAGTCCAGTCATCTGTGAAAAAAAAAAAAAAAAAGTACGAGGAGGTTGCAAGGAGGATTTTAAGGCTAGAGCTGGCACTGCGTGCCAAATACATGGGCATTGGCTCCAGAGGAGAGTGAGCAGATGTACTAAGTGTATCAAACCACTGCTTGGGGAAAAACCAGCAACATAAGCAAACCACAATGCTCTTGTAACTCTTGAAGGGCTCACTCACATCTCTGTCGTTGCGCACATCTGCTACAATAACCCTTCCTTATTTATGAGCCATTAGTGGAGACCAAAGCAGCTGTTACGCAGAGCTTGTGCTGCCAGAAAGCAGAGGGGCTGATCCTGCCGGCAGGATGTGATCGGGAAATAGCTCTACAGGCAGTATCACCAGTTTGCAGCCATGAGGTGGCCAGACCTGAGAGCATTCCCTTCTCACCAGCACCCCCAGGGCAGGGCAGGTCCCCCAGCACCTCTCCGACAGCATCAGTCTCACTGCTGCTCCCTGGAGACCCTTCCCATCCATCTTGGCTCTTCCTTGCTGCCATATAAGTGCATTAAGTCTTTCTTGCCCTGTCCACCATGGGCTTGTTGTTCCTGTCTTCTCGCAATAGCTCTTCTCAGTTGCCCCTTAGCCCGCTTTCCTCCAATTTAACAAAGAAACTACATGGGGTATGACATGCTAACGCTGGTGTAAATGAAAGAACATTTGAGAAAAATACAATTAAAATTCAAATGAAGATAAAACTAAAACTAGGAAAGGTTTTGTTCTGTGGGCAGGAATATAGGGAGAAATCGATATATTAAGTAACTGGGATGGACTGTCGTGGAAGTCCTTGTCTTGGGAGTTCAGACTACATCTGCTCATTTTGGCAGAAAATTCCTCTGTAACTTACAGATTGCTTAATTTTTAAATTTTTTTTGGCACTGTAATTAGTAATTGCATTTTGGGTTGCCATAGTTCTCAAATGCCTGCACCAGTTCCCTCTAGTAAGTTTTAAGAAGAAAGATACTCTAACTTCATGTCTCATCTATCAGCTTCGAGAGGAGACTTCGGCATATTTTAGCTATTGTTATTTATACTTTTTGTTCTATGACCACAATGCTGCAGTGAATCTTGCATCAAAATGCCCCAACTTTTTACTTCAGAGCTGTCTTCTCTGAGTTATCAAAGTTATATGTACTGAAACATTTTCTCATTGCAGAGAAAAAAAGAGCTTTTTTCTCCTTTTTACTGGAGTCAGTGGAAGAGACACAGCACACAAGGAGACAGCAAGCCAGAGTCTCTTCTGTCCCTGGCTGGTTGGTAACTGAGTCCAAACCGCAAATCTTCATTATCACTGATGCATAAGCTAGGACCAAAAAAAATCCCTTTGACTTCTTAGTGTTGCAGGCTGAGTGTGCAGGGCTGGCAGAGATTTTGACTCAGAAGACAACAGGCACCTGTGATGTCCCAAGATGCCATTTACAGACCAGACCGTGCTTCCAAAATATTACCTTCCTGCCAGAGATTTGACAATATTTGAAGTGTAAGCACTATTTTTTGCAGGAGCAGAGTCACAGCTGTTGCTCCTAAGGGCTGCACCGTGTTGCACTTCCATGTCGTTACCGCACCAAAGGCAAAGGCTGCAGCCCTCCCCTGGTATCTCTAGTTTCCCATAAGCAGGAGATAACTGTATAGAAGGAGGAAATGTGGTTTGGAAAATGGCAACGCTTGCTGCAGCCCTCACTGCGCTGTGATGGTACAGCTTTGCCAGTGGAAGTTCATGGTGTAGCACGGATGAAAAGCCGGTGCTCCCGAGACACAGTTTCACCTTTAACACAATACTGGGCACTGTGGAGTGTAACAAATCTCTTGCATTTTTTGTTAAAAAAAAATTTACTTCTACTGAGTTCTCCCAGAGCTTTGTGCCTCTCCCCTTGGTGTGCATGCATCCCACCCAACCTCTGCTGAGCCAAGGACTGCATCACCATCCTCCTCCGCTCTCCACCAGCAGTGAGAGGAGCTCAGGGCAGCTACCCATACCGCTTAGGTGCTTTAATTAAGTGCCTATAACTGGGTGGGATAAGTCCTGCCTGGGTAAGTGTTTTCCTCACAGCGTAGATGCAAAGGGTTACACACCCATTGTTGCTTGTCAGCATCCCATGGGAGCCAACCTGCAGTGGCTGGGGTTCTTCTGCCCCTCCATCAGAAAGTTACCTGCTGCACCACAGAAAGCATCTCCTGAGGGTACAAGGGAACTAATGTGCCAGAAGAGACAGGCATAAATCCACATCTGGGGTGTTTTCCCAGCTGCTGTTTTAAATAGGTTACATGTAGCTAGGTTATGTCACTTTTTTTTCTGCTTTTATATATAAACCCTCTGGCAATAACTGCCTGTCCATACCGAGCACTGCCCAGCCATGTGATGAAGTCCCAGCAAGAAGAATATCTTTTAAAGCTTCATTGCTTCTTTTCCCTACCAGCTTTTTTTCCTACCCATTCCCTTGGCTTGGGGTATCCCATGAAATCCCTGCACATCCAGGGAGCAGCCAGATCTCTACTTCCATCAGCAAGGTCTGGAGAAGCATGTCCTGGGGTTGCGCACGTGGTCAACCTGCCTGTCCTCCTGCAACCTAAGGGATTTAGCCTGGGGTTTCCACCTGCCCCCGTCAAAAGACACAGGGATGTCTTTGCATGCTCCAGAGAAGTGGGGGAAAAAAAGGGTCAGCAGCTTCTGTACTTGGCAGAGGGTGAATATCTGTCACTGTTCCCACCGGCAGAGGCAGGGCAGCTACCAGGCGAGCAGCCTCCCGGAGCACAATGCCCCAGCCCTGATGGAGCTGGTGCGGGAGAAGGAGGAGAGGATCCTGGCCCTGGAAGCCGACATGACCAAGTGGGAACAGAAGTACCTGGAGGAGAGTACAATCAGGCACTTTGCCATGAATGCCGTGGCCACAGCTGCGACGGAGAGGTAAGATGGCCCTGCTGCAAGCAAGCGGCTCTCTTCACCATGGAAAGCATGGGGGAATAATAAGGAATGGATCTTTTCTTAAGGCTGGATTTTGTTTGCCTTTCCCTGCTGAGTCGCACCGCCAGGGTTAATGCATCTCTCCGTGGTGTCATGCCAGTGAGATACACGTTAAGACAGGATTTACCCTTCTGACCAGGTCTAAAAGTTTTATCAAATCCAGGCACCAGACTCAAGCAGTGGCCTCAACGGTAAAGTCTCGGGCTGCCGAATTACACAGCATAGGTAAGGCAGCTCCCCCCCACCGCACTGATGGAGCGAGCAGGGACTGTTTATATATGGCTGCATCCATCCCACGGTCTGCAACGTGGTTGTTTAACCTAGTTTTAAAACCCTGTAATGAGGGAAATTTTGTGGCCTAAGTCCCCTCTTTCACTGCTTCATTAAGCTTGAAATTAAAAAGGTTCTCCTGATAGTTAAGCTAAACCTCTTTACTGCAAATTACCTCAACTGATTCTTGTCCTTCCCAGGTGTACACAATGAACAACAGATCACTGTTGATGTTGTAACAGCCTTGTAAATATTGGAAGACAGATACCCCTTTGGTATCTTCCCTGGCCTGAACTAACTTACTTCCTTCAGCCATTCCTCACGTGTCCTAGTGTAAACCCCTTCCTATTCCCATTACATTTGTCTGGACTGTCTCCAGTTTGTCTGTGTCAAAGCACGGTGCCCAGAAGCACACAAGGCACTGCAGCGAGGCTTTCCAGTGATGAGGAGGATGGGATAATTAACTTCTTGCCCCAGTTTCTTAGAAGCCAAATCCCCTGAGAACATCCTAAAATGAGATTTCCCTTTGAAATGCGGTTAAGCGTGTGACTCAGGATGATCCTTTTCTTTCGCACTCCAGTCTAGGCAGCATTTCCAGTGCTATTTTTCAACTTCCAAAGCGTACAATTTGGTTTCTTGTTTGCGATGTAGCATTGCTGACTTGGGACCATTTTGCCGGTGAAGGAGTCCCTTTGATGTCTGACCCTGTCCTTCAGGATGGTTGTTAGCCCCATAGGGGTTGCCCATGATTTCAGCATGCTCTCTCTTCCATCAGCCTGGTTAATTAATGGTGTTAATGACTAAACCAAAGCCAAGAGTAGCCTGCAGCAAGATGACCCATTGCCAGATAGCCATCCACTTGGCAGGCAACCGTTGCTAGCTTGATCTTTGAACATGGGTGGGTTTGGGGTTTTCTTTGCAAGTGCCAACCTCACCTGCAAAAGCCACCCTCATGGTCTCAGGAGCCTGACTCACTGTGTTGAACCGCTTTGCCAGGGACGCCTCGGCCCCGAGCCACTCGCGCAACGGCAGCTACGGTGAGAGCGTGCTGGAGGTGCGAGGCTGGCAGGAGGAGGAGGAGATTGTGCAGGCCAACCGGCGCTGCCAGGACATGGAGTACACGTAAGGGGCCATCATGCCATACCTGCTTGTCGTGGTGTTTGGGCTGGGCTCAGATAAACCAGGATGCCCTCCTGTTCCTTCCTGCATGCCTGGAAAGGATGGGCTTAGCTTCACTTTGACTTAGTTTTGCTCTTCAGCATTAAAACAGGGATTAAAGAGTTGCTGTTGTTAGATAATGTCCTCCCTACCTTCCTGTTAGACCTCCTCTGTGCCAAAAACTACCTTCTTACAAAGCAGAGGCTGTTTCACTATTTAAAGTAGGTTGGCATGCGAGGAAGCTGAATGCTTGTTTAATCTCGGTGAAAATCCCCCTCTGGAAACAAGAGCATCTGGTTGTAAAAGCTGAAGTTGTAATCCCACTCCTACGTAATCAGCAACATGAGGGCTTGCCTTTGCTTCGCTCTTCACTCCTTGCCTGCTTACTGCTCTTTCTGCATACACTAAGTTTCCCACATCCAAGTTGTGCAATGGTCACATTGGCACTTAGGAACAAACCTGCAAAATTTAGCACCATGAGCACCACTAAAAAAGATGCATTTACAAGTAGTAGAAGATATAAAATAAACTTTACTGGGCACAGGCAGTCAGCAAGAGTAATGTTCATTGTTGCAGATACTTCTCCATTTTCAGCACACAACTGGATATGTGGCCATGTAGTTCAATGAGCGTTAGACCTGGGCAGTATTTTTAATCCATAATTTTTTCCTGGTGAAAAATGGCCTTTTGATGAGTAAAAATCCCTTGAGAAAGTTTGTGTATTCCTCTAGTTTTTTACTGAAAAACTATTTAAAATCTGTTCTTCAATGCTGGCTTCCCTACAAAAACGCTGGTCTGCAGACACTTTTATAAAAAGGTATATTTGTTGCTTGTGGAAAATATCAGTGACTGTTTTTACTGGGTTTGGGTTTTGTTTTCCACTCACAGGTGGAAGCTAATTCTGCTTCCAGTGAGTTTTGCCATTGGCTTCATTAAAGATAGATTAGGATCTTGTGGTTTCATTGCAAATTAGACATCTGATTATGAAGACTAATGCCAACATGAAGTTACTAGCTATCTCCCTTGTACATATAGGTTTTCCAGATGTGGCATTTTAGCTTTCACTGCTTCACAAAATGCAGCTGCATTGGACTATATATTGTACATCACAGTCAAGCTATAGTCATCTGGCTGTCATATTGTACATGTACAATTATATTTTTTTTAAATGTGGTTTGCAGTCTTTCGGTATGATTTGGTGTTAATCATTACTGGAGAAAAGTCTCAGATAATCCTATTTGTTTGTGATTTGAGAGTCTTCAGGGTCTGTATGAGAGAAGTAGTGAGCTTTGCTCGGCTCTACACACTGTGTGCTGATTGTTTCTGCAGCGGTGAGGGAGAAGCAAGAGCCCAGTCCAGCTGTTAGAGAAACCGAAGGGAACCTTTCCACTCACTTCAGCAGGTCTTTACTCCAGCTGATGACAGAGTGGAACCATGGGGTTAACTCAGACTGCCAAAGGAGGGTTTCCAGATGTGGCCCCGATGTATTATGGTGGTGGAATCTCCCTGTGTGTTTGTGTTCTGGTGAAGGTAGCAATCTGCAGCCTGGTCAAGATACTGCCCTGTTGCTCCTGCTGGGTTAGTAAAGCCACAGCAATAGATGGATTCAGTTAACCTTGCAGAAAGGAGTTCCCAGTTTTGGCTTAATAGCTAGAAACACTGCCTATTTGAAGTCCATGGTTATCCTCAGAGGAACTGGTGGGAGCTGCCTTGTCCGAGCCGCTGAAAACCAGAGAGGACAGAGCAGCAGGGCATGTACGCGGGCACCCATCCTGCTGCCCCAAGGTGGGGAGACCTGCCCATATAAACCCTTTTTCCATTCCTGTATCACAGCATTTGTATTTTGGCAGAATAAAGAATCTCCATGCCAAAATAATTGAGAAGGATGCCATGATCAAGGTCCTTCAGCAACGGTCACGGAAGGACCCTGGGAAAGCCGACAGCGCCAGCCTACGACCAGCTCGGTCTGTCCCCTCCATCGCTGCTGCTACAGGCGTGCATTCGCGCCAGACCTCGCTCACCAGCAACCAGATGGCTGAAGAGAAGAAGGAAGAGAAGATCTGGAAGGGAAGCATAGGTGAGCCCAGTTTTTGGTTAAGCTTTGGCTCATCCATCACTTTGTCCTAATCCTTCTGCTTGAGCTGAGCAGAAGTGCCTCGGCCACAGCACACGTTGCCCCGATGGCTCCTTTCCAGAGCACTTGCCATGGGCTGCGATGTGACTGACCTCCCTGTGTTTTCAGGGCTGCTCTTGGGGAAGGAGCACCACGACCACCCATCGGGCCCCTCACTGCCTCCTCCGCTGCCCTCCTTGTCCTGCATGCCCGTCCCAGTGCCGGCGGCCTCCCACGCGAAGACAGGCAGCAAAGACAGCAGCACCCAGACGGACAAAAGCGCTGAGCTCTTCTGGCCCGCCGCAGCCTCCTTCCCCGGCCGTGGACGGCTGGGTACCACCCCATCGCACAGCCCGGCCCCACGGCCCCCAGGGACGCGAGTGACCGGCGAGAAACTGGGTGAGCTCTGCCGGATTCCCGCATCGGTGTGAAATGCCAGCACCCCCAGGGCTGTTAGCAGACCCCCAGAGACAGCCCAGTATTGATGGAGCGGGGTGATGCCTTCACAATTTGTAAGGTGGTGAGGAGGTTTCTTCAGGGAAACTAAAATTGTAGGGAGAGAACTTTCCAAGGCTGCCTGGTCTGCCTTTGCAGAGCTTTGTGCTTGGCAGCTTCTGTAAAGCTCCACTAAGCTGTGGCAGGCAGAGTTTCCAACAAATGCAATTGTTCATGCTGCCAAAGATAAAATTATGGAGCTTCACACCTTGAAAACAACACACCTGCTCACGTACTCAGACTCTTCTCTTTTTTTCAACTTAAACCATGGTTAGTGAAAGCACCATTTTCTCCCTAATTTTTAAAGGAAACCTGGGGGGGAAATAGTAAGGAGAAAGTGGAGGGGGTTTTCTTGGGAGGGAGGTTAAAGAAATACAATTTAATTATTTTTTAAAGGTGGAAACTGCTGGTTTGCAGCCCTAGCAAGGGAGACATTTATTCTACACACATTATTTTGAAAAGGCCTTTTTCCTGCACATTCATCTCGTCTCAAAAGCAAACCTTCCCTCTAAAAACATGCCATGTATCATTAATAGGGCTGAATATCACTGGTTCCTTGAAACTCTGGATTACTCTGTTTTGAGCAGTCCAGGTTGGAATTTATATCCAGGTACTCTTAAAAAAGCTTCTCAATCTTTTCCTGCTTGTAAGAAACTAAGAATCCTTCTCCCTGAATTTGACTGTCAAGAACTATTATGACGAAGATAAACACCTAACAACAGCTATCATATATTGTGACAATTGGCCATATACATTCTCTTAGCCCATCCCACTGGCACAAAGTAATACATTTTAGATTAAACCACCTACCTGATTGTGTACTGCCTTCATGATGTTTTAAACTCCTAAATTTTGTACCTGATGCAGAATAGGAGTATACACGTGGAGAGCTACTGTGGATCAGAAGACAAGTAATAACTTGCTAAAGTGATGTAGACCTTTCACAAATGCCCGTTTCTCTCTAGGGCCAGCGCTAGAGAGGTACTTTGGTCTGTATCTCTTAAATATCATCTTTGTGCCTGCCCTTGGGGTCTGTGCACACTGACACACCGGCTGTCATTGTGTGGGGAATTTAGCATTACATGTTCTCAGCCTCCTGATCAAATTTGGCTTTCAGTATGTAGGACATACAGTTAAGACGTGCCTCACCGTCATCCCCCCCAAAAATGGGCTTATATTTGCTTCGAACAATTTGCTGTTGAATTTGAGCTGAAGACCAGCTTTCCCTTCTTTCCATTGCAGAGAACTCCAGCCACGGGAAGCCGCCTGACAGCAAAGGCAGAGTGAGCAGCTTGCTCCACAAGCCCGAGTTTCCAGATACGGACATGATGGAAGTCCTCATCTGAGCAGAGGACGGCATCTCTGGGGTTTTGTGTGCATACAGCCAGGTCCAAGATGGTCCTCGGTGTGCCAACCTTAAAAACTAACCCTGAGAGTTTGAAGAAAGATAAAGTTTGTGCCCGAAACGAAGCTTGAGTCTGATATGTTGAGACTTTGGACCAGGCAAGAAAGCAGGAGTGCTGAAGAGGAGCATTGAAATGAACATCTGGGATTTTCTGAGCAGAAAGGGGTATTGAAAACGGAAGGTGGCATGAGAAGGGGATCATTGAGGGAAAAGGAAACTGCATTTTCTGGTGTAAAGAGAAGGTAGCGAAGTTACAGACTGGGTGCACACTGCTGCTCTGTTTTCCTGCCTCTCTGCAGCTGGGACAGGGAGCGAAATCCTGGTGCTTTTTGAAGTGAGAGGGAGTTTCTGAACAACCCAGGAGAAACTTGCATCTTCCTCAGTATCAAGTCATTTCTCAAAAGTATTCACTGCTTAATTTTGGTGAATAATTGGTCCGTAGGTGTACACTGCAGGTTCTTGTAAGTATTTGTTTGAAGTGGTGTGGTGTGGTTTTCCTGGGCAGGCAGGTCAGGTGCCTCTTTCCTGGCTGGACAAGTGTTGCTCTTGGAGCTGGATTTACAGTGCAAATATTCGTGTCTTGCAACCTCAGAGCTTGCTGAGACTTCTTTTTTTGGTAGGAGCAGTTGTTGACTGGAATTCCCATGGAGGATGAACCTAGAGGGGGGGAGGAGGACCCCGCTGAAGCAATCCCTTTTGTAACGATGGGAAGGTTTCAGGAGGGAAAGTTGGGCGAGGATCCCAGCAGCTCCCCGAAGGGCTGTGCACTGCAGAGCTCGTTCAGAGGGGGGGGTTGTGCGGGTGTGTTTTCAGTGGAGATAAGCTGGGTTTGCATGTGAGATCGGAAGATGCCTTTTATCATGCACTGGTTCATAGTAGTGGAAGAATCAGTGTGTTTGTGGTAAGAACAGGATTTTTCCTTATTTTCAATGCCTACAGCCAAATCCTACCTTCCTTGAGCATACAAACCTGCCGTTCAAGCTGACGTGGGACTGGGCATTAAAGGGTGTAGGATCAGGTCAGGAAGGGTTTAACTGCAAAGCAGTACATGAGGATCATCTGTTTTCTCTGCTGACCTGCAGTTTCTTTCAGCCTTGTTTTACCCAGAATGGAACAGTTCTCATTTTCAGCTTAGTCCCTGATTTCCGTAAGAGGTGGCAACTGTCTGTAAGACAGCCAACTCTCCAGCTGTGTTAATCGTGGCATACCATTTGCTTCGTGCATTGCACATGCTGATAGGGAAATTTTCCTCTGTGAGGTATTTTTGTATTGGATTTGTGGTTCCTGAACCTTGTGGTGGACCGTAATGACACTAAGAAGAACTTAACCTTTGGGAAAAAGGGTGATGGGATTTTATGTGAAGCTGCCTAGAGTGGAAAAGTGGGAAGTAATCGTGTGCTCAGGGCTGTCTCAAGGTCACCCCTTCCTGTAGGTATTGAATTGGAGCCCTTGATTGTGAAAACACCAGGCACTTTAAATTCTGCTTTTGTTGAAAACTGAAGTCCTTGCAACCTCAAAGCCTTCAGGGGCCAGAGCCTTGCGCTCAGTACTGCCTGGCTGATACCTTTTTTTTTAAAAAACAAAATTGCTATGTTAAATCTATGCACTTATTTTTGCGTGTACATAGAATTAGACATATGTTGGTGTCGCCCTCTTTCTGATTTTTGCACTTGTTAAAGTAGTGATAGGTAGGTTGTGCGGGCAAGCGAACTGTGTGTTTCAAGTATTAGCAGCTTTGCATTGTGAAACCAAATGTGTAAAACCCTTGGAAGATGTTACGCAGCTTAATATATGCCTTGTAAAAGAATCTTATTTTTTTCTTTAAAGTTAATTTAAACGTTGTAAGTGTTTGCATAAAGCTGGGTCTGTGTGTGGCCCACCTCCATGGCCCTCCCTCAAGTGTCTGTGGTAGGAATGGGGCAGGAGGAAGACAAAGCAAGGGAATACAAGTAAAACTATGGTGAATATTTCATTTCATCATTTTTCTCCAAGAAATAAGGATACCCAGGTGCTTGGAAGTCCCTAAGCATTTTATTACCAGCTGTATTATTTCTTTTGATTAAACTGTTTAAGTTGTGTACAGGCAGACAGCTAGGCATCCAGCAGAAACAGTGTTGGATCAGCGTGCGTGATGTGGCTTTCAATTATGTTTGGTAGTAGTTCAGCTCAGCTTCTCCAAGTCGGCTAGAGTACTGCACTCCTCCTCCTCCTCCCATGGAGACCACAGTCCTGCCAGTTTCTGGTATCCAAAGGTGTGTTCACAATTGATGCTGCCCCAGATTCATGGTCACATATGGGAAACTGTTCATTAGAGGCTACGGTGTAGGAGACAGTTCAAATAAACCCAAAGGTTCACTCTCCTCAATTGTGTTGAACCCAAGAGATGTTAGTTTTCCTGGAGGGAAGGTCTGGAGGACCAGTGGGTCTCCCCCCAGCCTGAGCACTAGCAGGACTTGCATGGAGTACTACTGCCATATATCAGCCCCTCTCAGCAGAGGGGCGCAACTCCATTTGTGCTGGTTTTCCCAGCTCTTTGAACTGTTTTGTGTTTTGGGAAACTGTGCTGTAGCCATTCCAGGTGATGTTGGTAACTAGTTGTAAAATACTGTCATTTTTTATTGTTGTTGGTTGTATAGAGAAGTTGGTGTACAGTGTTGTACAGCTGGAGGGTTATTTGTACATACGGGAGAAAATGAAGAACGTTTTGTGTCACCCACAGCAAATACTGATATTGTTGGTCAGCCAAAGATTTCTTATTCTTTGCTGTTTAAACTTGTGCCTTAATATTGTATATAATAAATGTATAAACATGTTTATTTTCTCACTTTTCCAGTGTGAATATATTCAGTCCCCAAGAAGAAAGGACTTTTTTAACAATTCACTAAGCTTTGCACACAACATGCTAAGACTAAGAAGTGATACCTCGGAGACTTTAAGGTTGCATCTTCTCTGTTTTTCATAGCTGTTAATGAAAGGCCCCACAGCAGGTGCCACCAGTAGGTGTATGTGGGCACGAAATCAGTGGGTCTGCAAAGCAGAGGATCAAACTGAGAGCTTTGCCAAGCAAGAAGAGCAGGATTTTAGGGAGATCATCTTCACCTGCAGGAAATGGGGGTGGAAACTTAGTAAGACACTTCGGTGAAGATCTGAAGATCCTTTAGCCCTACATTCCTGCTAAGCAGAGCACTCCCACTGATTTTTGTTGTTGTTGTTGTTGTTGTTCTTGAGGGTCTGGGGCTTCTCTATTTGACAGGTGTTGGATCAGTGTGAGTGAGATACCTAAATACCTTGTGGATCTAGATGTTCTTGGATTACTGTAACGTCCTCAGTAAGGAATAAAGATCAGATCCCATTTCAAGCTGTTGTGCGGGCAAGGGGAATGCTCTGGCCCAGTGAAAATATTGCTTGTATGTTTGCTTATGCAACTGAAATAAACAGGGGGAGGGGAGCAAAAGTTACCCAAGTGTCTGGCTTTGAGTAAGGGAGGTTTGCTCAGCAGGCTCTCACATGGTCTTGAAAGCGTCTGTTAGAAAATTCCTGAATCAGGTCCCAGGGAGCTACAGGCATGAAAGGCATGAAAGCCATTAAGGGCATCTCTCTCCTATGGGTTCTCCTCTGCCTGTCCCAACCTCCTCTCTCCAAATCCTCGCACACATTAAAAAAACAACCTGCCCTGGGCAGGAGTGTGTCAGCAAAGATCCAGGGGTTTTGCAGAAACTTGAGCAGCTGTTTGCTTCACCCACATCCTGGCACCTTGTGTTCCCTGTGCGAGCACAGGTCAGCCTGACCCATCTGATTACTCCATCTTCAAGACACGGCAGCTGGAAGTATTTGTAGTGCCCTGACTCTTTACCACCAAAAGCAAAAATTTGGTGATTGCTGAGATTGTGGCTTTTCAACTTTCTTCAAGTCAAGATTTGACAGTAAAATTTGGGGCTTAGCTTGGTTTTTCAAGGCCATGGGAGAAAAACTAACAGACACCAAACCAGTATTAGGGTGGGAAAAGCCTTGTGGCCAGCTGTGTTCAGGTATAACAAGGAGGGGGTTTATCCCATTTTTGGGTTGTGTCTTCACCATGGATGCTCCAGCCAAAAAATGAAGCCATCACTGTAATGCTGTCTCGAGGTTAAGTACATTTAGCCTGTTAACCTCAAGAAAAAACATGCAAAGAAGCAAACTTCCAGAGTCAATTTGCTTAAACATTAAAATCCCCGATTACTGCATACTCCCAAAAGTAAGTACTGGGCGGTGGTGTCCTTACTTGCCATATATAGGGAGAGAGCTCAGAAGAGCTAAAAATATTAACAAAATTGCCATTTAGAAGCATTCAAAAATCATGAGTCAAGTCCCACCCAAAATGACAAGACCTTTTCAGGATTCACTTGGATTCAGTGCACTATACAGCTGCGACGTCTCTTCTGCTCTGGTTTGTTACCATGTTCAGGGCTGTCTCCTCCATACGTTGTAGAGGAGCAAACGTACAAACAGCGGTGACGTGCATTCTTCGGGAAAAGCTGTGATTTCTCACATCATTAAATACCTCTTTGGGCTGGACTTAAGGCACGCTGCAGTGAAACATGCACAAAGTGCAGACATCCGTCGCTGGCAGGAAGGATGCTGCCAGGTGTCTGCTTGCCATCGGGATCCCCAGTCTGGGGTCTGGATGCAACCCAACAATTTGGGCTGGGTCTGAGCATCCTGCTGTGTTCCTGGACCACCCTCAGTCACGTTTTTGGGTACCCTGTGGTGGATGAGCTGCTCACCCAGAAAGCAGACAGCATGGGGGTGGGAGAGCCCTGGTAGATCAGTGGTATGTGGTGGGGTCTGTGCTGGGCTGCCCTGCCTGGCTGTCAGCCTGCAGTGATGGGGGCTTGAGAGATAACTGCATGTGGACCCAAACCCCCATCATCTTACAGGTCTGTAGCTCTTACTACAGAGATCATGGAAATTTGGGAAACACTCCTCCTCACCGCCATGGTGCAAGAGTGCTGTTCAAACGACAGCCTGGGGGGGGGGAGCAAAGTGCAGGGATGTGCCTCAGGCCAGTGCTGAGCTGCATCCCATGCTGGCACTGCACTAAATGTGCTGAGCATGGACCCACCCCTTGAATCCCAGCACTAAAACTGGTGGACACAGTGGTCCCACAAGCCTGAAGGTAATAACCTCCTCTCTCTGCGGACAAAAGCAAATGGGGAAAACAGGGCACAGTGTGCAGAAGTGCGATACCCGCCTGAAAGCTGGGTAAAACACGAGCAGCTGTCATCGTCCCCGCCGTGATTAATGTTCATCCAGACCTTAAGCTGCGGCTTCACAGCCTTGTAAAACCAACCAAGAGTGCCCGGCATTCCTGAGCTATAAAAGGCCCAGGAATTCATTGACTCGGGTATGAAAGACCACAAGCTATTTTCTTTCATACCGACCACTTCAGCTTTAGATGAATAAAATAACCGTGCACATATTTTCCAGAGTAACCCTGCGTGGCCCTGCTGCAGCCTGGACCTCGGTCCTTTGCCAGCGCCCTCCACTTTGATGAAAAACAGGGCAGTGATGAGAGATGAGACCCAGGTCCGCATTGGCCCCCCCATCTTGTGGGGGGCTGAGGACACACAGCAAAGCTCAGTGCTGGATGGGAGCTTGCGTTTTCCCGGGTACCACTTGGAGAGGCAGCGATGGAGCTATCAGCAAGGTAAAAGTTGGAGAATGGCAGTGCCACCACCTCTTTTAGGAGGTCATACCCACACCTGGCCATCGTGGTGGCTTCCCTGGCTGCTCAGTGGCCTCTTTAACTCCCAGTTGATGCCCCCCCCATGCCCATGTGCCCTGGGAGCACGCTCGGGCCCCTGCAGAAGCAGGGTGGGCAGCCGGTGACCCTCCAGGCATGCGAAGCTTCCCACAGGACAGCTGGGCTCAGGGCAAGGATGGGCGACTGTAGCGGCAACCGACATCCCCCCGACAGTCCCTGGTTTGGGACTTGATCAACCCAAGCAGGAGAAATCCCACTGGGAAGAAGCGCCGCGAGGGACAAAGGTGTCACAGGGCATGACAAGATGGAGGTCCCCTCCCTTGGCCCAGTTATTCAAAGTATTTTTAAGAAGACCCTTTCTGGTAGGTTCGCTCTTAGAATCGCATTGCAACTTGGTGCACAAACGAAATTGCTGCTCAGGGGATGAATTCCACCTGAATGCATAGCACACCCAGAAATGAGCTGGCCAAGCACCAAATCCAGTGGTTTTTCTGCTCTTACTGGAGGACCGGTGGCCACCATGTCTTTGCTCTGATTCTGTCTACACCCTGAGCCCATCAAAGCAGCAGTGGGACCTGGTTGACCCCATGGGGAACATGGAGCACTTGAACCAGCTGCCCCAGGGCTGTTGAAGGAGCAGGATCAGCCCATCACCCAGGTGCAGACCCCGGCCGCAGCATGCCTCTCCCCTCCTTGCTACTGGGTGAAAAAGGATGCAGGGATGGGGAACACCCAGGGCCTGTGGGTCCGGCCACCTCTCACAGGGGCTGAAGAAGGGCCCGCGGAGAGGACACGCTCGCCCCATACCTGCAGGGAGCCCGTGTCGTGTGGGTTTGGTCCCAGCCGGGTTTGGGGCTGAAGCGGGTTAGAGGGCTGAAGCCACCACCTGCACAAACCCAGGTCTGGGGTGGGCATGATGCCAGGGGCAGCAGAACTGCCTGTTCCCTCGGTGAGGAGTGGGGTGAGCAGAGGGGGCTGCGGTGGGCTGTCCCCATCCATGCCCTGCTCCTCTGCAGGGAAACATTCCCACGCACGCCCTGTTTCCCTGCAGGGACACGCTCCCCCTCCATGCCCTGGTCCTTTGCAGGACGGGTCCTCGTCCCCCACCTTGCTCACCCGCGCTGCCGCTGCGGGCTGGCAGGCTCATCCCACCCTGCCGCTCTGCTCCATCCCTCTCACCCTGCTGCCTCCCACGCCGTTTTCTGACTCAACCCTGCCAGAAACAGGCAGGGAAAGCCCAGGTGTTCAGGACCTCGTGTGCCACCATTTCCCCACGTTTCCCTGTTTAGTTTTAAGATTGAACAGCTGGGAGGAAGGGGCTGCCCTCATTTAGGTGTTTGTCCAGTGCCTTGCACAGTGGGGCTATGTGTCGTGGCCCAAAAACACTGTCTGAAGCTGCAAATAATAATATTTCATTTTTATTATCATCATCATCGACACACCAGCTCGGTGAGCCTCTGCTTTTAAAATGAAATCATTGTACAAGTCCCCTGAGCCTAAATCTGGTGCAGAAGTAAGAGCCTTTTCACTTAGGTGTTAAATAATTCCTCACCCCCACCACAAGGCTTTTTTTAGACAGATGAGCCTTTATTTTCAGACGCCATGAGCTCCTTATCGTGTTACCCAGATGGCTGCATGCGCTGGCTCTTCTCCTGCCCGCGGGGCCCCGCAGCCTCACCCGACCCCGGCTGGGGCTGCACCACCAGCCTCCCCCGTCCCTGTCCCCATCCACCACCAGCAGGTCCCTGGTGCCAGTTCTCCAGTGGCCACGTGCCAAATCCTGGGCAAAGCCAGCCGGCAGCAAGGGGTCTGCCCATGCGCCCGAGCAGCGCGGGAGCCGCTTGCCCCCGCTGCCCTGTCCTGCCTGCTCTTCCCTGGCACTTAAACTGGGAAGGCTCTGGGATAGGGGTCATGGATATTTTGTGTTTGTGCAGCACACAGCATGCTTGGGTTTTGGTGCGAAGGGTGGCTCCAGCCTGTAATGGTGACAATGATGTAATAGTAATATGGTAATGGCAGTAATAGTGGTAATAATAATAGGAATAGCAATAGTAGAGGAAGAGATAGAGGAAGAGGAAGAAGAATAAGCAAATAAGAATAGGAATTGGAACACGAAAATAAGAAAAACAAGAATAGGAATAAGAATAAAAGACTAAGAATAAGAATAAGAAGAAATTTGTTCACCACAGGTGGCAAAAGAAGAGTTTGAAGGTGAAGAATTTGATTCCAGAGTGTGCTGCATGTCCATGCAAGGAGTAAATTGTATGTTCTCCCCCTGTGACCACTGGCTGTGGCCACACCAGCTCAAACCTAGGTCTTTTCAGGTAAAAATCTCATCCCAAGCACAAGGTTTGAGTCTGCATGGAGAAAACAGGATGACACGCTCACAAGAACTGGGCTTCATTTGAAAACTTTCAATTTTACTACATAGCCTCTGGGTGCGTAAGTCCTCCTTGCCTCATCACCCAGTCGACCTGTTCAGACCCAAAACAGCTACAGCAGACCAGGTTCATTTTGGTTTTAGAGAGGAATTTCATACACCTCTTTAGAGCAAACATTTCCCAGCACTCGGTAGCCTTCAGCCGACACACGTCGGCTTTCTCCTTGGATCCTTCACCAGCAACAACATTTTTCCCACGTGAAAAATGCACTTGAAGTCCTAAGTAGAACAGATGTTTTTGGACGCACAGGCTCACCACCAGCTCACTGGGGAGGGGAATGGCATTTTGGGCCCTGCCCCAGGAGCAGCTCCAGTGTCACCCTGCACCAAGCATCCGTCGGTGGGACCTCCTCTGGGGTCCCAGACCCCCCTGGCAGCCCTGTGTTATCATCACGTGCAAAAATCATGACCCATGGCTACTCCCTCCTGATCCCGGCAGAGGTGGCATGGAAGGGTGCAGCAGCCCCAGGGTTGCTTGGGCACCTACCAGCAGCCAAGAATCCCCTTGGCAATCTCCTCCGCACCCCGCTCCGTGTGTCCCCTGTGCCAGCCCGTGGGACCATCGGGGAGCACCGTGGAGTCTCCACCCATCACCAAATGCATTTGCAGGGGCTATCCTGTTGGATGCTGGATGCACCAAAGTTTTCCCTTAGCAGACCATCACAGAAGGAGGGAGAATTGGAAGGGACCTGTATGACATGCATCGTTTGCTGGGCAGCATGGAGCATTGCAGCCGTTCCCCCTTGTGCTGCTGAAACATCTCTGTGGGACCCCTCCAGTCTCTTTCTAAACCTTTTCTTCCAGACCAATGAGGCAAATTGTTCTCAGTTGTATTAATCTTTGTTTCGGCCCCAAGTTAGTGGTGTGCCACTTAACTGTAAAGAGAATCATGTGCTTGGGAAAAAGGCCAGAGGAGTCAGCCCCAGTGTGGTGGAGGCAGAGCACGTTCCTGCAGGTTTCAAAACATGGGACGGAGATGGTCTAAGGGCCTGATCTTATCTTCAGAAAGCCAACAGAAGAGAAGGAGCAGGGCTAGGTCCTTGGATGGTACTAAAGCAACATATGGAAAAGAGGATGAAATGGTTCAGGATACTTCTGTCATTTATCAATTCGATTACGGTGCTGAAAACCACTGGAGAGAGGTTGACAGCATGTACAGTTCCTCCTAGATTACCAGCAGATACTAACTTGTTGCAGCAGTGGAGTAGCTATTTGACATCCCATTCGTACCTACGATGTCCCAAAAAATTCATCCTTCCAAGACCAGTAAGCCTCAAAGCTCCTAAAACATGCCTGTTCCTGTGGATTAGAAGGATTACAAAGCTTCACTAGATGACAGCAATGAAGAGGAAAAGCAGACCAGAAGATGAGTGGGGAGAGGCTCCAGATCGGAGTCACCCTTGCCCTTGAGGTTGAGGATGGGGCCTGGTTTCCAAACAAGTACCTATAGGCACTTCCAAGTGCCCCCACGGTATTTCAGTTTAAACTAAAAAGAAGTTAACTTGCTGCTAACTTTTTCAGAGGGGGAATTTTGAGAAATTAGGGGAATTAATCAGGGAAATCAACTGGACTTTTACAACAATCTGGAATGCAATCCCAGGCAAGAGAGGAAACCTCTCAGGGGAAAGACCAAAGCCTTAACTAGATGAAGAATTACCACAAACAGAATATTAGGAATAACCACAAGCCTGCAATAGATGGAAAAAGGGATTAACCAGCAAAGAGAGTTTTATGTTAAAGGTCAGGCAGTGCAGGGGTAACATGAGAATTGACAAAGTCAAGCTGTGTTAGATCTTGCAAAGGAAATTAAAACAACTAGCAAAATGTTCATGAGTCATAAATGAGAAAAGAAGAAAGAAATGTGGCTTCTGCGTGCCCAGGGTGTGGCAGAGTCTAAAGATAGCAACCTACGTCCCTCAAACGAGGTGGCTGTTCAGTGTCAGGCTTTGGGAAGAAAGAGGATGCTGAATCTCAGGCCAAACTGAAGATGGATGATGGACATCAGGATATGGAAACGACCACATCTAAAGGGCGAGGAAATCTCAGAAAGCTAGATGCATGCAAATTGGAGGAACTGGACCAGCTCCATCCCAGAGTCAGGGAAGAAATGGCCATGAAATTGCAAGTTCAGCAGCAAGTATTTGAAATTAATCTATGGCGGTTTAGAAGCGGTGCTGGAAAATAGTAATTTAAGAAAGGCAAGAAAGATGCCCTGGGCAGCTATAGCTCTGCTTGTCTACAGTACGTCTGCCAAACAAAATTCTTGCCAGAGAATTCTGCAAGCTTTCCTGAATAACTGATCTTTTAGGTAAAAGAGAGGCATTCAGTCATATCTCACCAGAATTTAGCAATTTTTTTTTTTATGGTGTCCCATGTGAAATTATTGGGTAAAATGGAGGAGACAATACCTGCTGAGAGGAAACTGTGAGATGGGTAGCAAATGGACTAAGGGAGATCCCAGTGCTCTGTCTCAGTAAAGGTTTTCTCAGGCTATGAGGGAGATAACACGTGGAGATACTCAAATTTCAGTCTTGGGGCTCATTTAGTATTTCTGGCAATGCCAGTGGCACAAGAAATAAAATGTTGTAACATAAACGTCATAGTTTTCACTCCCCGAAAAAGGATTTGCATATCATTTTGGAGGAACTGAATGACCCTGTGGAGTGGAATAGTAGAAATGAGATGAATTTAAATAGGGCAAAGAGCCTGAATTCATGGATAATGGCAATACCCCCTAGCAGACAGGCAGATATTATGAATAGAGAGAGAGAGAGAGACACACATACTGGTTTCAAATGCTGGAGAGAGATGACGCTGCTGAGCCATCAGCATGATGGTGCCCTGGAAAACCCAAACACCCTCACAGGAGTGTCGAGCACTTAAGAGCAGCCTCCTGCTTTCAGAGGAGACAGCACAGAAGGGAAGAAACACGGCACATCCACGTTCGAGGGACAGGTCCAGGGCCAAAGGAAGCAATGCAGAGCATGCCAAAACAGAGAAGAAAGTGGTGGCACAACATTTCCCACTTGCAGGACAGGGGCTGGATAGATCCTCTTGCCTTCTATCAGAGTATGACTGGGGGAAGGATGGGGAGATGCTGAATTACCAGATCACCCTTGGGATGGGGCCCTGCAGCTGCGGTTTCATTTTCCTCGGCATTTCACTTCCCACCCCAGCCTGCTCTAGGAGGGTCGGAAGTAATCTCCTTCAGGGATGGATCTGTCCCCATCAGCAGAGCATCTGCATGTCCCCCAGTTTATTCTGCCACCTGTAT
Organism: Haliaeetus leucocephalus; assembly: GCF_000737465.1. Lineage (NCBI taxonomy): Eukaryota > Metazoa > Chordata > Aves > Accipitriformes > Accipitridae > Haliaeetus > Haliaeetus leucocephalus. Next base: position 3,207,383 of record NW_010973052.1, on the reverse strand, counting down.
GTTACATAGCAGGAACTGAATCCCAGAGATGCGGAACGAGTCGTGCATAAAATCTGAGATCACAAGGGCTTGAAGCATACCCCCAGCTACCACCTTGCACTGCACCAGCACCCAAGGTTTCTGCTGTGCTTCTTGCATGGCCAAGGTGCCCAAGCTGTTGCGGTGACACTGGGGGATGCACCACACTTGGACCGTGCAGTGCTCAGCTCAGCCCAGGGACGTCCTGGTAACAGGAGCTGCCTCCCTGCTGCTGCTGCCCAGTGTGAAGAAGCCCTTGGAGAAGCTGTCAGGAGCATCCACTGCCATGGCAACCGGGATTTCATTTAAGTGTCTCTTTTAATCTCGTTTCTAGGAGGAAGCGTCAGGAGGAACCTCTGGAATTTGCTGCTCTTAGAGAAAACACCATGGGACATGTTTTCTCCCCGTGTTTCCAACTGTAAATACCCTGGCTCCCTCCTGGGACCATCCTGGCCAGGATGTCTCTGGGCTCAGGAGGGGACCTGGCAGTGAATGACCAAGCACCAAAGCACAGCGGGGAGCTGGCATGATGGAAACCAGCCCCGAATGGATGGAAACCACCAAAAGGCTGTTTAAATGGATTTGCTTTTTCCTCCCTACCTTGAAGCGAGAATGTGTTGAACAACCACACCTCAGGGACCAGGGTGCCCATTTCCATCCTCCTTGGGTGGACACCACTGCAGTGGTCAACAGGTCTCAGAGCGGTGGAGTAGGAGATGGTGCCCTGAAGATTTCAGTGCTTTCCCAGACTCCTTCCAGAAGGCTCTGAGGGGATTTGGGCAAAATGTGCTGCAAACCAGAAATCCCAGGAAAGCTGTGGATTGGTGCGATGACTTTTGACCCCACTTGGGAAACCTGAGCCTGCCAAGCATTTGGGAGGGGAGGGCAAGAGCCACGTGTGAGCCACATCCTTCTTTTAATCGTGGGTAACCTCAGCCTCAGAGAGCAAAGTAAATTGCTTAAAGGTCAACAGGAAAATGATCAAAAATGAAAGCTTATGAGGTCAAAGTCCACCCCCCCAATCACTGGGCACTCTTCCTCAAAAAATAACTTCTTCTGAAACAAATTATTGTTAATTATTATTTGCCAGCTCACCATGGCCTGGATGCAGAGTCCACAAGAAGGCACCTCTCCCACCACACACCTGGAGCACTGAGCCACAGGCTTTGACAAGCTCCTTGAAACACGAAATAGCAATGAAAACCAAGAGCATAGTGAAATAAAACAAAAAGAGGGTCACCCAGAAACCAAGGCATCCAAAGCCATGAGTCACTTCTGCACAGCTCAGCCCACCCGCAGACACTTTCTGCCAAAACCCTCTGACTTGCACGTCATGCAGCAACAGTCATGAGCTGGTGAGCGGGGACCCTGCCGAGCAGGACCATCCCCAGAGACCAGCAGCACATCACACAGCCTGAGCATCGGTGTCACGCTGTGCTGTCCAACTGCCCTGGACACACTGACACATATATATTTTTTCCAGGAAAAAGGATTCCCTACTGATGCTGTAGGCCTCTTCCCACCAGATCCCTGCCAAGAAAAGCAGTTGTTTAAGCAAGAGTAGAGAATCAGATCTGCTGTGACCTCGTCCCTTTGCCCCAGGCTGCTGCGCCCTGAGGTTGGCAGAGGTGCTGAGTGATGCTGCTTTTGAATTGCACACCACTGCAGCCCTAACCAAAAACAGTTGCTGTTAGGCCCCCAAAGCTATAAATAATAGTGGTAGTAATAATAGTAATAGCAATAATAATAATGGTAATAATATCAACCATTCTTACATATCCGCCAGCAGACCTAGCTGTTTGTTGCAGCTCACTTATTTTCAACCAGAAGACGTTGCTATAGGCAACATGGCAATGCGATCTGCTGCCTGGCAGAGCAGAATTGAAAAGGGAGCTGCACATGCGTCATGGTATGTAACATTTCCACAGCAAAAATCCACTCAAGGATCACTGAGCACTTTCCCAAGGCAAAGGGACCTACCTCTGCGGCACCCTGAAGAGACAGCTGCCTGCCATCCCCAGGGAGGGAGGTGCTCAGAGCCAGATCCTTAAATCCGTGCCGTTCCCCTGGAGGTGCAAAATTGGTCCTGGCTCCTGCCAGCACACCTACATGCCTTGGGGCAGCCAGCAAGGCTGGAAGCAAACTCACCACTTAAGTGGATTTACTTGCTGTCCTTGAGACCGGCCCAAAGCACCTCCCCGGCTCACCAGCTTGTCTTAGGCAGTGGGTAAATCACAAACCTTTTATTTTTCATCCACAGAGCCATAAAAATAATCCATGCAGAGGAGTTGGAGGGCCCTGGATTGGTCCTAGGTTTAAGACCCTCCTTTTCACTCTTGGCCACATCACCCCTTGGTGTCCCCCCGCCACAACCCGCCAGGCGCAGCCTGGGGGACCTTGTCCCCCCGAGACTTCCACACCAGGTGCAGGAGGTACTTCTGCACCGAAGGAGCAGGCGGGTACCTAACCACCAGCTGGGTGCAAATGCTAAAACAGCCCCACCTGGGATGTTACACCCCCCCAAAAAGGTGGGCAAGGGGGTAAGCTCAAATGCTGGGCCCCCAGTTGTCCACAGCACAAAATTATTTGCCTGTTGGCTCTCTGCGGTGCGAAGATCTCCAGCCAGCTCTGCCCAGGGTGAAACCACAGCCCAGCTCCGGGCATGTGCCACGGGCCACATACAAAAGGCACAGGGCCAGATCAGCACAGCCCACGCTCCTCCAGTGCTACCCCAGCAGACTTCATGCTCTCTGTGGTGGGGTGGCCCAGGCTGGTACCCACCAAAGGTGCTCTATCACTCCCCTCCTCAGCTGGACAGAGGAGAGAAAATACAATGAAAGGCTCATGGGTTGAGATAAGGACACAGAGAGATCACTCACTAATTACCGTCATGGGCAAAACAGACTCGACTTGGGGAAAAATCAATTTAACTTACTACCAATCAAATAAAACCAAGGATAATGAGAAATAAAACCAAATCTTAAAAACACCTTCCCCTGACTCTCCCCTTCTTGCTGGGCTCAACTCCACTCCTGATTTTCTCTACCTCCCCCCGCAGCGGCACAGGGGGCCAGAGAATGGGGGTTGGGGTCAGTTCATCACACCTTGTCTCTGCTGCTTCATCCTCTTCAGGGGCAGGACTCCTCACGCTTCCCCTGCTCCAGCATGGGGTCCCTCCCATGGGAGACAGTCCTCCATGACCTTTTCCAACCTGGGTCCTTCCCACAGGCTGCAGTTCTTCATGAACTGCTCCAGCGTGGGTCCCTTCCCTGGGCTGCAGTCCTTCAGGCACAGACTGCTCCAGCGTGCATCCCCCAGGGGGTCACAAGTCCTGCCAGAAAACCTGCTCCAGCGTGGGCTCCTCTCTCCCTCCATGGGGCCACAGGTCCTGCCAGGAGCCTGCTCCAGCACGGCCTTCCCACGGGGTCACAGCCTCCTTCGGGCATCCCCCTGCTCTGGCGTGGGGTCCTCCCCGGGCTGCAGGTGGAGATCTGCTCCCCTGTGGAGCTCCCTGGGCTGCAGGGGGACAGCCTGCCTCACCATGGTCTTCCCCACGGGCTGCAGGGGAATCTCTGCTCCGGCGCCTGGATCATCTCCTCCCCTCCTTCTGCACTGACCTGGGGGGCTGCAGGGCTGGTGCTCTCACATCTTCTCACTCCTCTCTCCAGCTGTAGTTCCTGTTGCACTGCAACTTTTTTCCTGTTCTTAACTTTGTTCTCCTAGAGGCACTACTCACTGTTGCTGATGGGCTCAGCCTTGGCCAGCGGCAGGTTCATCTTGGAGCCTGCTGGCATTGGCTCTGTCGCACATTGTGGAAGTTTCTAGCAGCTCCTCACAGAGCCACCTTGCCATGCAAACCCAATACACTCTCAAACACCCGTATGTGCTCCTGAGCCACCACCCAAACACCCAACCTCCTTGGCCTTGTGGTAGGAAAAGCCCAGCTCAGCCAGCTAAAGCACAGCCCTCACTTTATGGTGGAAACTTGAATAAAAATAAAGAACCCCACCTGTCAAACTAACGATAATGCCTGTGAGGCCCAGGAGTGCTGTGGAGGAGAACTGGCCCAAGCACTAGGTGGTGGGGATGTGGCTGTATGGGAGGGAGCAACCCCGGGAGCCGGGGCATCCACAGCTCCTGTCCCACTCCTGCTGGGTCACTCGGGCTGTCCCTCCGTGTCCCAGACGCATCTTCACCTGGCACAGCCGCTGGGGATGAATCATGTCCTGGTAAGACGGGCTGGCAGGATCCATCCATGCCATATCTCTGGTCCAGCCTTACCATCTTGGTCAGGCAACATGGTGGGAAGCAGGTGCTGAACGTTACCTGGGAGATGCACGCTCAAGACACGTCTCCCCAGGTCCAGGAGCACCAGCACATGTTGGCGTTTGCCTGAGCTATTAAAATGGTCCAACGAAGCGTGCTCTGGAGGAGCAGGAGGTGGGGACTGCAGCAGGACCAGTGCAAAGCAACTGGCTGTGGGGACTGCGGGAGGCAAAGGGAGGATGGGGCTTTGGGAGAAGCCAAGACCCCAGCCCATACAGGGGACACCAGGGGAGGAGGAGGAGGAGGAGCAGTGCTGTGGAGCCTTTGGTTTAATGGTGGCAAGCCATTAAGTTTACCACCTCATAAGCATGAGGCAGCTTTCTTGCTCACTGGCCGCTGTGACACTGCTAATGACTTTTGATAAACATTTTTCAATGCTCAAAATGCACAAGGTGATTCTGGAAATGCAGTGCCAAAAATAGAGGAGTGCTGGATGCTCTCGAAGTCAGCAAAGACTGAATCAAGGTCCTCAAGGTTGGATCCAGATGTGGAACATGGCCACTGCTGCGTGGGAGGAAGATTGTGCCTTCCCGTTGGCGATGCTGAGCCAGAGCATCCCAGCACAGGGGGACAGAGGCCACGGAGGACAGGGAGGGACTTTGGCGTGGGATGAAGTCTGAGCGGGGAGAGACCTGCCTCTGGCAGAAATGCGGTGATTCCTGGGTGAGATGCCAGCACTGCCAGGAGTCCCTTCAGCTCCGAAAACAGCTCATTGTTTCTGAAAGCCAACAAAGCAAATCTTTCCTCCATTTAGCTGGCCTGGGGTGGGATGCTCGGCTCCAGAGGGTGATCAAAGGGAAGCGGGGAGAGGAAATGAGTCAGGAAAAGAGCATTTCTTTGGCACAGGGAGGTAATGGGAAGGTTTAGCACTGGGTATGGACTAGTGCAATGGGGCGATGGTTGCCCTGCTTGCTGCCCCTCCAGCGCTCAGCCACGCTGGGGCTGAGAAGAGTACCAGAACTGGCAAGTCATATAAATAACAGCTTTTGCACTTCTGGTTTTCCAAAGAAAGATGGTTCTATTCCTGGAAAAGATACTGACTTAATAGAAGTGACCTTCACGTAAAAAGCGACTTCTGCGTAAACAGAGATTATTCTAAATATTATTAAAATATTAGTCTGTGTTACCATGACCCAACATTTTTCATAAATGCCAGCCAGCAGTTTTGATAGATGCTGAAAGCTCACTTCTTTTTTGTCTCCTGGATATGGATTTTCGTTGACCCTTCTGAATCAGCGAGCTGAAATGTTTTACTTGACTCAGTGTTTTATTTTCCCTCAAACTTTTAGAATAGTTGGAGGCATGTGGAAAGGGAGCAGGGTGCTATAGCCTTGCCTCAGTCGCTTTTGAGCCATTTGCTCAATCATTTTAAAAGGAAAACACAAGCAAAAGATACTGTTTAAACAAGGCAAAGAAAAATCTGATGCTGCCCTTCGTTGCTAATGAGAGTTGTCCCCTGCCAGATAAACACCACTCATCAGAGAGGAGTCAAAAATGCAGCATGTAAATTGAGCATGGACAAGAAACATATAGTTTATATTAAAGGAGCTTGTTTTCATTTCTTTCTCTTGGGATCTCTGGCCTTGCCTTGACCCGTTGCGCTGTGTCTTACAGCCTGTAACACAGAAGAGCCCCGTGGGCTGGAACAACAAAGAGGCCGTTGCAAGAGATATCCCTGATGGGCAAGCGAGGTTGTTTTGTCTTCCCTGTGATCTCCGTGTCATACCGGGGTAGCATTAAAGGATTGCAAAGATGCAGCCGAGCGAGCCTGAGGCTTGGCTTTGGGATCTGAAGGCTTCAAAGCAAGGAAAAAAATTCTGGGGTGTTTGCAGGAACATTGGACTCCTTCCATGTGCCTGGCATTGAGGAGAAGGGATGACCCTGTGTTTTCACACAGGCTTTCGCCCTCCCAGCTGCCCCCCTGTGAGTCCCGCTCATGGTGGGAGCCTTGTGGGGACCAGCTTTTGGCTAATGGAAACCCAGTGGGTAGCCCTGGGTGAAAATGCTTTGAGAAGAAACAAGGTGGTGGCATAATGATGAATACAGGGACTTGGGGGAATTCAAACACCACAGCTCAAAACTTGTTAAGATGTCATAAATAAGCAGCCAGGAGAAAATAAATGAGAAGGCTTCAAGGCAGCTTCTTAAAAATGAGTTTTCCCAGCGGGTGGGGAGCCAGGGTCTGCAGGGCTGGTTGCAGTGTGCTGGGTTTCCCCACCACCACTGTACCCATGCCAGAGGGCTTCGGCATGTGTCCCCCAGGGAATGGCATTGTCCCCTGTGGTCCAGGGTGTCCTGGAAAGCAGCTTGGTCAGCCTCTCCTTTCGATGCTAAAGTGATGACTTGAAGGACTCAGGGGAGGGGAGCACTGCTGCACTTTCTCTTCTCCTTCCATATCCCCCTTTTTGGGTGTTGTCTTCAGCTTTCCAGCCCTACGAGAGCTGCTTAGCTCCTCCAAAAGAAACTTGGCGAGGTAGAGGAGAGCATAGGCGGCATGTTGGAGTGGGGCTCTCCTCCTTCCCCAGACGTGCAGTATTTGAAACTCTCATTCTGCACCCAAATCACAACCGCTGCCCCTTCTGCTGCCTCCAAGAACAACTGCAAAGAGGTTTTTCAGAGCCGCGTGTGCTTTCCATCAGTCTCCAGTACCTCTGTATTGGTAGCCAGGGAAAGAGAGTGAAAGCAACCCATGCAGGCCTGCAGAGCCACCCCACCCCATAGCAACTCCCCATCCAGCACGCTCTAACGCCCGTACGCCAGTTATCACGAGGTCTGAATGTTTGACCTGGCTCAATCAACATCACTGCAGTCAAACCATACCCGTTTTGCAGGCTTACCAGCATCAAGGGGTACCCTCTCCTGCTCCTCAGGCAGTGAGCACACCTGCCAACCAGCAAGACCCCCAAGCTCCCCTTTCTGCTCTACCAGACAAGGCCACCACAATTCCTTCACGACACAGCCATCGCACAGTCCTTGCTTTTGAGGGCAACCAGCAAGTTTTACAATTAGCCTCAACCCTTTTTCAGAGACAGGAGCTGATTTTAGCTTCTCTGACTGTTTACCCTTTGGGAAAAGCTAGCTCTTGGAACTGCATTTCAGTGCTGCATGAACGTAAACCTCCAAGGAGGCGTGAAGCCAACGGTGCTGCCCTACCAAAGCCAACAAGCATCCCAGCTGTTCCCAGAGACTCTGTTAGGACCAGACCCACATTGTATAGATACTCCTCCCTCTGAGGCTTAAGCTCCTACGATAAAGCAGCTACCTTGTCCCGCCTGATGCTCACTCATGTATGCCAGCATGCACTCGCACTCTTGGGGAGCTACAGAGGTCCTGGTCAGGGACATGTCCCAGACTCCATTTGTGAACTTCCTCACGACAGAAAGGAAAGCACACTTGTAAAATTCCACATCACATCCACCAGGATGAGCGAGGAGGTGCTTACAAGTGTTTTAGAGGACCAGATTAGATTTCAGCATAATCGTGGCTAATGGGGAAGTCTCCGCCACCCCAGTCAATCTGAAGACAGCCTTAAAAGACAACTACAGTGTTCGACAGGACCAACCAAAGGCAGAAACTCCATCAAGGAACAAGCAGCCATGACAGGGCTGTGGTTACATGGCAGCACAGGGTAGTGGCAAAACCAAATTGCGATGCAAGAACGCAACCATTGCTCCAGGTCACATCCGAGACACACTGCTCACTGCACTAGCGCTCTGCTTGGCAGCGGCTCCATGGACAAGTTCAGGACCTCAAATTGTGACAGTGTCACGTTTATGTTTCCTCCTCATTCTCCCCCTCCAACTCTTCCTACGGTAATACTGACATGGAGGCACCAGAAGACAATGATACATCTGCTATGGGAGATGACACGTATGAGCTGGAGCCACCACTCCTGCTGCATCTGTTGTGTTTGGTTTATGGACATTAATTGTTACAGCAAAGCTCTCTCTAGCCTCAGTGTCCAATGCCAGTTCATGTTGTCTTGCACAAGGCAGCACCTGCAGATATCAAGCCTTTCTCAGTTCCCAGATCAGATGTCCCAGATAAAAAGGAAGAGAAAGCTTGGGCGTATCTTCATACTTTGTGAGCTCCCTGGATATTGCTTTAAAATTACCAGCTATATTCTGTCCTACTGAATGCTGGATTAAAAAAAAAAAACTCCGCTGCTTTGCCTTTCTTTAAAATTTAGGCATTACAGAAGAAAGAAGAGAATTAAAAGCCAGGAGTAGAAAACAAGCCCTGGACTTGATGTTCTGCTGGCAGAAGTTGGCTTAGCTGAAGACCTGGTCCCACTGCGTCCTTCACACCCCCGCTCTGCTGTCCCCATGTCCCCTCTGTTTCTGCTGCATCAGTGAAGAAAACTTGTGGGGAGTTTTCAACTTGCTGACAGATCTCTTTCCTCGGGAAGAGCAGCTGCTGGGTTAGTCCCATAATAATGCCATTCGGTATCAACCCATCCCTCTAGAGCCCCGCTTGCCACCTTTGGTTTGCAGCTGGTGCTCTCAGACACTCAGTTATTCACTGTCCCTGTGGCTGGTGGGGCAGCTTATCCCACCAGACTCCCTGGACTTGGCAGGAAAAGATGTGGCTGACTCTTAGGATGTTCAGGATATTCCAAAAAAGTCTTTGGTTTATTGCTATTTCCACTTAGAAAACACATTTCACTAAAAAAAGAATTCCAAGTATTTAGAAACATCTTGGTCTTGCTCTCCCATTTACAGCAGCAAGGACCAAGAATAACTCCACCGCAGCCAGCGGTGTAACACTGGGATAAAACCAGAGCCATGCCAGTCACAGAATTAATGTCTCAGAGCACTGGTTTTCGAGTATCCCGGGACAGAAATCAGATCTTCAAAAGCTCCCAGCTCCCTTTCATTCGCCTCTTAACTGACCGCAGTTTCAGATGTTGCTCAGCATTTTCCTGCAGAGGTTGAGTGCTTTGGAAAACCTGTTGACAGGCCCCTGAACTTGTTGTCAAAAGAGCAACGATCTGTGCTGAGACTCTGAAACTCATCCTTTGTGGCAGCTGAAACAAGTTCTGCTGAGCTGTCGAGAGCAGACAAACAAGTCCATCTGGTCCTAGTTAGTGAGTTATCACCTCTTCGGCTAAGGCCCATTACGGGGGTGGGAAGAACTTCTCTCTGTCTATGTTACTCTGCTCAACTTTCCTGGTCATCCGTCACACTCCTTCCAATCTCCTGATCTCTTCCCTTCACTTAATTTCACCATTTTATTTTTTTTCCTTTAGCTTTCTGCATCTGCTAGTTCTAACTATGTCCATCTCCAGTTGAGCATGGTCCAAACACCCTCCAGGTCTTCTGTCAAGTCCCTCCTCACATGCCCTTGTACCAAGGCACCTCATGGCATCTCTCCGTTTTCTTGCAACATGCTTGCTCCGGTTGTCAGATTTGATATTCTTGGCAAGGAGTAACTATTGGGGAAAAAATGGATTAAGTTAAATAACAAACCCACTCCAAACCAACAAATGCCGAAGAGGAGCCAGCCAGCCAAGCTGCAGGAGTATGAAAACGGAAGGCTTTCTCCATAAACGCTCCCAGCTGCAATCAGCAGTTGCTAGTGGCTCTCTAATAAAAGGAAGAGTAAAATTAAAAATATGTTTTTGAGATCACTGCTAATTGACCAAAAATGTTGCCTTTGACAATGTGTAATTTTAATAAAATCTTAATGCCAAAGGCCCTAACTCCCCATTCTCAGTCTAGATCCAGCCACGCTCTCATGCTCTGCAGCTATGGCTAACGGGCAGCTCAGCAGACGAAGGTATGTCCCAAGCTCTGTCCTCCTGCAGGAGTTTGACCTGGAAAGCTGAAGTCCAGATGGACTAGTGCCACCCCAGGCACATCCCAGAGGGTGGCTGCATGCCCCACTGCGACCACTGCCCATCGCAGAAGTGCGGCGCAGCTGCTGCCTATGCCAGCATGCACCTTTCTGCACCGGGGTCTGTATTTGCTTCACCTCACTTCAGTGCTCCACCCAGACTGGCAGAAGACATCACTGCCCGGGTCCTGCCGCAGGACCACGGGTGGCCAACAGCCTCCAGACTGAGGGACCCGTGGGTGCATGAGCCATGAATTTACCCAAGGGACCAACGCTGAGCACTCCTCCCTCTATCCCCTGCCACAAGCAATACTAATTCAGACCTCCTGCATCTCTGTTGCGACCACTGAGGCTATCAGATGCTCTAAGGTGGGTCCTTCCCTTGTTCCCCATGGTTCAGCACTACACGGGTAAAGGTGCACCCCCTTCAGCGGGAAGAGAACCGGGCAGAGCTGGGATGCCAGCACCCTGCTCTCCGCTTGGAACCAGGGTTTGGACTGGAAGGGTTTACGTGCCTGAGCCACTCCTGCAAATTCACACAAACTGCAGCAGAGCCAAAAACCAAACCCTGCCTTCCTCACATCTCAGGGTAGGGCTGAAATCATTTCTTCACCCCTTAGCTTCATGCCTGTCTCCACAAATATAACAAGTTCTGCAGTGTTAAGTCCATCAAGGGGAATGAAAACCAGGCCACCATCCTGGGTTAGTGGCTGGAAATAAGACTCCGGAGTCCTGATTACCATCCCCTGCTCTAACACCTATGTAACACCATCTTGGTTTTATTCTTTATTGGAACAAACGGCAGAAACGGATACTACACAGAGAAGGACTTTAATTTGCTTTTTTAAAAAATTCTTTGGCTCTAGAATTTTCTGAAATTATTCCTTCTCTCACTGTCTGCATTGAAAGAGAGAATATCCATTTTTAAAAAGCTGGTGTTTGAAAAGCAAGCATAAATTAAAAGAGGATGTGGGCATAAAACAGCTATAGATTTCAACATCTATGAATAATTTCTAAAGCTCTAAAAAACATGATTCATTGTTGTTACCATCAGCTTACCTGTGCCTCCAACTGAAGCAAATTCAACCCTAAAAGTTTTAAATTGGAAAGATACTCCAGTGAAGTATCATCTTCTAAAATAAATCACAATGTTCACCACCTTTCCTGCGCTGCCCAAAACAAGCCTTGCCGTAAGAAATGTGATGAATCTATATATTGCTAGCAGGAGTAGGTTTTACTGGGGAGAGGTCGCTTAACAGAGTCCTTTAAGAGGTGCAAGTGACAGTTCACTTCATCAGAAGAAAGAAACCCAACAGGACCCCAACTTCTCCCACTCTTCTGTCTGGTGTCGACAACCTCCATCGCTGCCTGGCTTCAGAGCAGCCTCCAGCTGCAGCACCTCTCCAGAGCAAGGGAGGAGACCGAGAATATCAGACACTAAGCTTGAGGGCTAGTAAACAGCACACCGGAGTATCAGCCTTTGCAAACTAGGTCATGAATTAGGCTACATGACTGGTTTTGTTCAAGCCCATTGTCGTCCTCTCCTCAAAGGGACCATGACATTTTCATGATGTTGGTCTGTACCAGAAGGACAAATTCAGCAAGAACATTCACAGAACTCTGAGTTGTGCTGGTCTCACCACGATGGCACATCTGGGGCTCCTACCTGGGCCACACGAACACAGGACATCTAGGATGCATGCACACCAGAGGAAGGATTCATGTGGATTTCAGTCAGAACAGACTTTTATTTCAGAGAGTTAATTTATCCTGCAATGACAATATCCAAAAGTTTAGTGCTAGGACTCAGCCACCCACCCAGGCAGTGGTTCAGCACGTGATGCTTCAGCAGAACGTACCATCCACGCACCCCACCAATCCCAACAACTCGTGTGCGACCAAGTCCAACCAAGCCACCCCAAAGGACAAAGATCAACCCCAGGGGACCGCATTTGAAAGCAAGCAGACCGACTGGCAGATCTGTCCTCCACCCTTATCCAGCTCAAACTTCCAGCTTGTTCTCCCAGTGCAGTAAAAATAAACCTTTTCCAATGGAGGAAGACCAGCTGCTTCAAATCCTGTCCACTGAAAACCACTCAGTTAAAAAATAAAGAAATAGCCCAACCCCTTAACCAGAGTATTTCTAAGAAAGAGCTGGGAGGAGGGGCAGATCTGTAGGTAAGGCAGTGGGCAGGTACCGACAGAAAGGGGGCTCACCACTCAGCTCCCAAATACAATTTTTTGTGAGACTGAACAGTCTGTCTCAATCCTGCCCTTCACCCAAACTTCTGAGCATTTAGGCTCTTCAGAATACAGCCTGCTTTACAACCTTTGTTTCCATAAAACCTATCATAACAGATCCCCATTGCTATCTATAAAGTTGTATTATAGTATAATTTAGAAATCATCTTCTTTGCTCTCTGTTGAAATCAGTAGCATCTGGATAGGAAATTAGACTTCTTTCTTTCATTTTCCTCCTCCCATACAGTGTTGCTTCCCTCTACTTCAGAAGGTATTTCTTAGGGTTGGTGGCAAACTGGGATTTGGATTAGGAGACATAATTTGTTTAGATCTAGATGACTCTTCCTTCTCATTAGAGCTGCACTAGGCACGTTAGAATTCCCAGCAATTTTTTTTTTTTTTTTTTTTTTTTTTTAAACTCAGCAAGCCATGGTTTCCCACTTGAAAGATCAAATTTTGGTAAGATCAGTGACATTAAGCTGCTCCTCAACTGCTGGTCAGGTGCTACAAAGGGGAGAAAATGCCATACTACACATGGACACTTTTATTGCATCCCTTAGGTATATTCCAATTCTCTGAACTAAAGCAATTTAAAAACTAGACATAGTCACTATTTCATTTGCAATCTTATTTCCCTGCCAGTCACAGCATCATGGTCATTCTTCACTTACATCCCATAATATGCCCACCTATAACAAGAAAACAGTTGAGTCTGAAATTCATAAAAGCCAACCTGTAAGATCTCAGTCAAAGGAGGAAAGCAGTACAATGGTAAAATGTATCTGTGGATTAAGAACATAAGAATTCAGTGCTTCTTTTTTTTTTAAATTTATTTAAAATGAGTGACTTAAACACCTATGGAAACATTATTCTTCTTTCTGCTTACCCCCAATTCAAAAAGAGAGCTCAGAGGAGCCTTTCTTAGGAAACATGACTCTTCCAAATGTGCCTATTTACGCTCTGCTTGAACCATATCTTGAGGGACAGAAAGTATAGCAATGAGGCTATATTTGCTTTTATTGCTAAATATGACAACATGTCAGTCTGCCTAGGGAAAAAAGTAGCTGAACTTAAAACAAAACACAGACTTTATTTCTTTGGAAAAAGAATCCCCAAACTTTTCTCCTAAATAAGCAAGACAAATTTTGGCAGGAAGTTTTGTTCTTGACCAACAGCTAACTAAATTTCATGCTAAAAGTTGACAGGAGATGGAAGAAGGACTTCCATGGATGGAGACATTTCTGTGGGTATTTTCTTTCCCTCCCCTTGAATATGTATGGCAGAGCACTAGGCACTGAGAAAGCACGAAAATCAGAGAAGCCCCTACATGTGATTCTGACTCTCCTTAGAAGAGAATTAAGGCTTCAGGCTCCAACTAGCCATGACTGCAGATATGAATAAACACTTGAGCCTGAAGCAATTTCTGAGCATCAGCACATCCCTTCAAGGCTTGAATCCTACAGATCTTCCTTTGAAGTGAAGCACTTCAAGGCAACATCCCCCATTCATTTGATGGTTTGACCCTGTGCTCAGATCTCTCCTCCAGCATGAAAGACTTTAAGGTATTTGTAGTAGTAGGAAAAAGCAGAGAGAAATTTCAGCAGCTCGATGGGAAGCGATACATGCACGGCTGAAAGGAGACACCAGGCTGTCACCACACCAGGCACAGCTGGGCTGCCCGTGAGGCACTCAAAGGTAAACAGAGCAAGTACCAGATCACCTCTGCCCCAGGATTTTATTTCAAACAAAACCCAAGTTAACGGAGGAACTGGAACTCACCAAAAAGCCCTTTTTTTTTTTTTTTTTAAATTAAGTCTCCTTCATAGGATGGTACCTATGACTACATGAAATCCTGAAAAATGCAGATAATGATTTTGCTGATTGCAATACGAAGCCTTTAATATTCAGCCATCTCCTTGAGGAAGACAAGTAGATGCTAAACACTTTAAACCTTGTATACACTCAGCACAATTATTTCCAGCTGGAGGACTATCATTAAGCTTTATTCCTCATACTATTAATCCCTTTAGAATTATAAAACATATTCCAAGAAAAATTTTGAAAGACAAAGCTTTTTTAAAAACAACTTAGAAGTTTAACTGTTAGTCTCTATGGAAAATAGATCCTGGTTTTCAGTTCCAATGCCATACCAAAGATAACCATAAACAAGGGAGAAACTGTTTATAAAGCAAGTGGCTTTATTTCAAGCCACCAGTTACAGTGAGTTCAGGTGCTGCTTAGAATAACACAGGATTAAACAATCCTGATTGCTAGGAACTGTAAAATATTGCATTCCTTGAAGTGCCGAATGTTAACTTTCTTCCACTTGACCTCCTGGAACAGCTGCCTTGCCAGCTCCACTGCCTTTGTTGAAAGTTATTTGTCATACTGAACAGAGGCTCCTGGAAAAAAACCTATGCTGGGAGCAGAGGTGTAGAACATCATGGTCTGATTTTTTTAAGAACTCACAGTCACACTGCAGTTTTACAAAAACAAATGATCAGCCTGTCTTTTCCTAGATGAGTACAAGAAGGATAGTAGAAAATTAAACATCAATACAGCATCAATAGTGAAAACACAGGGCTCTTACTCAACAAAAAGCACAGAGCGCTTTAGTTTTCCAGTACTGGTGAAGAACATTCAGTAGTTAATGATGCAAAACCCACCAAGAGATAAGGCTTGAGATTCCTTAATTATCATGTTGTGTTTGTGTACTGCTGAGTCCTCAGATTGTGGGTCAGCTTACACTGCAGGAAGCTAAAATACAAAAGCTCTGAGGGGGGAGGTTAGAGATAGGATCTGCAAATTCTGTGGTTGAGCTGAACAACAATGCCAGCAAAAAAACTCAAATAAAGCTGCAGCCCGGAGCCATATGGTCCCTACAGCTCTTTCTCCAGAACCAGGGACAGAGAGCGCTACTGGAAAAAAATGACTGAGTACACCTATGCATTATGCAAAAGTTTAAGAAAGGGATGTTCCTGCAGGTATGGAGAACAACTGCCTGCATATCTGAAGAAAACCTCATCCAACCCCAGCCATCTGGCTTCTTAAAAGTATTATTTCCTCTAAGAAAAGAGTTACATTACTTCAAGAACACAAATGATGGCATTATGCACTTATGATTTCCATGAAGGCATTCAACTGGCATTTCAACTATGTCTCTCCCTCTCCAACAAAACCGTATGCTCACTTGCTCACTTTGGCACACTGATTATCTCTTGTAATACTGCGAGACCAATGTATTTTTTTGTTGTTGCCATGACAACTATGCTGTTAGATCAGACCTAAAGCAGCAGCTGGCTTCTCCATTGCTGGACCCTGACAAGTACAGAACTTAACTTTTCCCCCCCCCTTCTAAATACATTGCCTATATACCAAGATTTTAGTAGCTTCAATTTAAAGAATTACAAACTACACCCATTTTTCTGCTTCCCAAGAATCATTACTGTCATAAGGCAGGTAGCAGAAGTAACACAAACACATATTCCTCCAGTAGCTGTAGGAGCTCACATGACCTTAAGCATGCTGAAAATCTCGCTTCCAAGTAAATATGGGTATTAGCTGCTGGCTAATATGTACACTATGCATAGCTCAATGACAGGGTGGCAAATACAGCTAAGGCTAGTGAAAGCTTTTACAGGATACCAGAGTCAAGCCCAACAAAAATCTAAACCAATGTGCTCTAAATTTACTCTCTTAAAAAGAATATCATATATATTTTCAAATTAAGAGCTTGAAAATAATAATATTACTATGAAACAGTGTCTGTAAGAATGAACTAGACTGACTATAACACAGGCAACGAAAAGGGCAAGAATTTTACATAAATGCATCTGAGTTCTGCCACTGTAGCCTTCTAGGTAGAGAAGCAACTACTACATTTTGCAAATGTTAGGGTCATATCCAGTGCATCACTTGGCCAAGATTTCAAATGCAACCGAGACAACAGAAGAAGAGAAAAAAATATCCCTTCATAGCTGGGATTTTTTTCAGTCATTCATATTTTATACTGTCCTATTAAGTGCTAAAATGGGACGTTTCAGAAGTAAACAAAGTGTACTATGGTATCTGGAGGAGATGACTCGTTTAATAAAAACACTCACTTGCAAGTTTGACAACACTATTCCTACTGAACCATGCACACACAGACTGAACCTTGTGGCCACATGGTTGTGGCTGAGGGACTGAGCACTACAATGGTTAATTAAGCAGAAAAAACCCCCATGGTTCCACAGAGCATTCCCCACTCAAGGCTCCCCCAAGCATTACATGGATTGCTCCAGAAGTGCTGAGCCAAGAGAGCCCAGAAAGCAGGCCTGCTAAGAACTTGGAGCTAACCCACCAAACCGTAACTTGGTTGACAATAAGAAGAAACTAAAAAGGAAGGTTATTAATTAAGTTTCTAACTAGCTATTAAGAGGAAGTCCAGTTTTCTACCAAAAGTAGCTTTTTTCAGTTCACGCTGGTTATCATACTCAGCTACTCCCCATCTTTGATAATACTCACATTTACAAAAGTTGCATGAGTTACAAATCACCATCACTACAAATGCAAGTTGTTTTGGAAAGCAATTTAAACAATTATAAGCATTTATTGCAAACCAGCTTCTCTCTTCTACCATTTACAAGGAGGCCAGTAAAAGTAAATGCACGTGAACAGAAAAACATTCATGAAACACAAATTGATTTAATTAAAACTGAAAAGGAAAACATATTGCAGGAATAAAAACTCCAGATACATAGCAGTTATTAATTATGAAGTGGCTGATGATCTTGGAAAAGCATTTGGGAATTCATGACCAAATATTCAGCCTTGAATTCTGAGGGAAAGGGAGGGAACCATGACCTTCCAAGGCCTTCAGCACCACTGCACATAAAACTGTACTACTTGATATATTTTTCCATGAACTTTTTGTGAAATTCTGATCGCAGAGTATCATTCACGAATCTTTTGTCCTTTTTTGTTTCGTCTATCCCCTTGGCACAATTCTTGAAGACAACATCATCATCCCATCTGAAAACAAAAGTTTTTAACTTCATTAAGTTTGTATGAAAATTAGGTGCAATTTACAAAAATATATAAATGAAGTTTGGCTCTCCTATTTGAATGTACTAAGAGCAACTAGTCATTAAGATTAGATTTTAGTCTTTAAGAAAAAAAGATCTATTTTTCTAATCCAAGCCATCTCCTACATGCTCCTGAGTTCAAAGTGTGATGAGTATCAGTAAATTAAAGGGGTTTTTATCTTTACAGAAAATAATGACCATTTGAACAGAGCAGAAAAAAACCCTTTGATCTAACGGCCCTTATTTTGATAAATGCAACAGTAATGGGAATATCTGAAAACAACAACTGTATTGAGAAAAATACTGTTATTTATTAATTCTAGTTATGCTAAAAAAACCCACCAAAACAACAAAAACCCCAAACCAGCTAGATCTTAAAGGGGAGCATAACATCAAATTTCTTGAGGAACTTCGGTCCTGTTACTTTTTGTATCATTATGCAATGTCAGACAAATGCAATTCTCAATATCTCTCTTTTTTAAACACAAAGTAGCAGGATTATTTGTTCAGAGAAATGCACAAGACAATCACTACATGTATCAGTATCCCAATTCTACATTACACTGCTTGTGACAAGATCCAAGGAAGGAAATAAAAACCAATGGCAGCGATAACATTTTCTGACTCCGAGTATCGAGAGGGAGCAAGGGGATGGATATCACAGTACAGACTGCACAGTACCTCCTCTTCACTTTGAAGTTTGCTTGAGGCTGTGCTGGTCCTGTAAGGTTCAGCAGTGGGTTACCACTCAGAATGTTCTCCATCCGAATTCTTTCTTCTTCAGCCTTTTGCTCTTGTTCCTGAGAATCAGAAATGGATATATTACTTTTCTAGGCCACTTTTCTCATCTCGTTGTTAGAGAAAAACATTATTTAGCTGTGAACAGTCACACAGACAGAGCTTTAATTCCTAGCTCCGACTTTTCAGAGCATTTGACACTTGCATACGAGTAGCATAAGGATAGAAGCAGAGATACTCTAAAGAGCTTAACATTGCTAATAAACTGTCAATCTAGCAACACTCATATCTGCTCTACTTAGCTATGATGTTCCATCAAATATTCAGTTAAATTCTAGCTTTACCATTTACATATTTATTATATTAAAACTTGTATACAGATTAAAAGACTTTCTTTATCCTAATGAGAAAAGAGACTACATTATACAATATTCATTAGGTGGAAGAAACCTTACAGCATATTTAAACTTCTCTATCTCCAGCAACCTGCTTGGGTTTTACACCTGCGATTTCCCTAGTGACCAGTTAAAAAGAATATTGAGAAATCCAAGGTGAAACTGAGCAGTGGATGTCATAAGTTTATTTAAGAGTTCCAATATTAAGGAGCAGAAAAATTTTCTTTTCCTTGTACTGTCAAAAGCATGTATCTCAAGCCTAAGTGAAGCACTGCACTACAGGCAACACAAAGTAGATTTCACTGCCCACGCTTCCAAGCTGTATTAATGTATTTAGCGACTTAAATGTTCACAGACTTCAAAATGAATGTGTAATATTCATTTTACATCAACGTATTTTCCACAACCTTTCAAATGTATTACAAGGATTGCTCTTTGATGAAAGTACCAGAAAGAAAAAAAAACAAAACCAACAACTCTTCAAATTTGGATCTCCTTAGTCTCCTGCTCCATGCTAGTTTAAAAATGCACTGAAGTCTCATTAGCACTGCAGGAGACTCAAACCATGGCTTTTAAAAATTATATAAACTAAAGACAAAGAGATCACAAGGTTGGGGTTTTTCTTCCCAAACTGCAGAAAATTCATGGCTGAGGCCTGCTATGGGATCGCAAAAGAGGAATAGTTTTTCTTGATGATAGCGTTTACAAGTTTTAAATGCTAAACTTGAACACCAATGCTAGCCAGAGTTCTCTAGCTTCAAACATTTAATCAATACTAAGTGATATATTACTAAAACTATCTACAATTTACAATGTTTTTCCATTGGACTGATCAGGTATGTGAAATATTCCTATAAAACACCCCAATCCTCTTCAGAACAATACCAACTTAACATACATACGAATACCAGATAATGCAGGATCACTGGTAAAGATTTTACCTTTCAAAATCTACCCAAGTTTTAGTTACCTACCATTACAGTGCTTCTCACAAATAAAATTTAGAACCAGCTGCAATTAATTGCCACTGGGATGGGAAAAGCTCCTCAAAAGGGCATATTGCTTAAAAGCACGGTACACCTTCAGGTCAAGCCCTGTAATGCTCTTATTAAAACATGCACATAGGCAAAACTTGCCCTTGCTGCTGTAGCCATGGAGCTTTAACAAAATCCACAGCAGTTAAAAGTTATTAACAAAAATAAATTAAAGTTTTGCATTTTCAAATACAGCTCTAAATCCAACATTTGCATTCCAACTTCAGTTGTTATTACCACCCCAGTAAATAAGGAAACACAGAGAGCAAAAATACTGGATATGGAACAGCAATTTCCCCCCATACTAGAAATACAAATTCAAATTATACATTTCTCTCCTCTGTGGATTACAGACAAAAAAATATATGCAGCTTCTTCTGCACAGTATGCCAACCTTTGGTTTACCATCTTCCTCCCCTGTAACTGGAGGAGCCAACAGCAGTGAAATCTGATTTACTGCAGTTGTCATGTGTTCCCACCAGAAGTCAAGCAGGCCTCAGACTACGATACAAGCACATGCATGCAAAGTACTAATTTGAAACCAAGCAAAATCTAGGATATTGGTACAAGCAAAAAAATCAGTATTGATTTTCAGGTACCTCCAAAGAGACGATCAGATTCTGTTTAAGACCATTACGCAAATTTACAACAGGATGCAAGCATGTGAAGTGTTCTTTGTGCTGTCCAAAATAAGGTAGGCTCTGCACCATTAAATTTAATCTCCAATGCTCCATTAAAAGTGAGACTTTGAAAAAACAAGAAGTCTGGGACAAATGTTAAAAGCAAGTAAGAATGCTACAACCCCAAATTTCATACTGCACTATACTCAAGAGAAGGTAGGACTAGTAAGAGCATTGCAAGAAATTAATACTCCCCTGTTGAAAAATGCCTCTGTAGACAGAACTGCTTCCAAGTCCTACAGATGCAAACAGATGCAGCATTTTTTCCATTTTAGAGCTGAACTCCAGGGAGCTCTTCTCAAGGTGACATGCAGAGCATGGCCCAGTCTTGCCCTCAAATTTCTAAGACATTAACCTCAGCCATGATCCAAAGTTACTGACCCTGTGCATCATGCACCACTTTAGCTGGGACACACATAACTATCTTATGCTGTTTTTTTATGATGCATGAAAATGCATCCACACACCACTGACAAATGCAGACAGAACTACAATGCACTCCACACACAGTATTTCTTCGATGGTCAAAAGTCCACTGGAGTCAGTCAGCATCTTTTGGGGGAGAAATACAGTTGTTCTTCCCTCCCTTCCCCCATTTCAGATTTTATCTCAACAGCTCCTACAAAGCCGATGGTTCCAGCATTCTCCACCATGCATGAAGAGAAGTGAAAAGCACTCAGTCATTTGAATTGTAAGCATTCAGAATCACTAGAGGAAGATAAGGCCAATATTAAGAATCACAAAAAATATGCACATAGTACTCCAGAGTTCTTATTACACACAAATGCACATTTAATTTTTCTATAGTAAGATTTAAAAAGGCATGTTAGGCATCATCCTAACTTTTATCTGCTTTACATAACCTATGTAATATCCTTCAGCCTCAATTAGCCTGACACAGTTTGCTCTCTGATAACGAAAAAAGCATTATCAGACTGAAGTGATAAAATGTGGCGATAGGGGAGAAAAAAAGAAAAGAAAAAAAAGAAAATCAAAACTGAAATAACACTTTTAAGAAGCGTTACACTACAAGTAGTGGTATAAGACTAAGTGTAGGATTTAGCTCCAGATTAAGACACCTACATCTAGACATCTGCTTGTAAGTACCTGAGCTCACATCTCAGCAGAGATCTAGAGAATACAATGAGTCAAGACAGTTTTTCTGCTCACACTAAATTACACACAGAGGAGACCAACCATGCTGCAGGCTCTACTGACTGCATCTCCATTGTACCACCACGGAAGCTGGGATACATTAACTTGTACGTTGACCCCAACAACTTGGTATTTCAAGCTCAACTGAATCATGTCTAAAACTAATTGCTAGCAAAAAACTACATTGACTCAAGTCAACTACAATTCCAGAGGACTGGAGGGTAGCAAAAACTGCACTATAATCAAAAGAAGTGGTAGAGACAATCTTGGGAATTTCACAATTACATTTTACTTTTGCACCTTTTAAATTATTAAAAACAATTATGAACATAACACTAACAGAAGCTGTCAAACGTTCTTTTATAGTGACAACTGTTACAGAAAATATCTATGAATCTTATTTTCAAATGCTGATTTTCCATATTCACGTAAGAGATGGTCCAAAGCCCCTGGGCACTTTGTGCAACCCTTCGCTGCTTCTCAGCTCTGTTCACAAACAGAACTCTGCTGGCTTTTAGACCCAGAGAGGCAGAACAACTAGAAGTAGTAACAAACTGCATAAGCTTATCTTTGTAATTAAAGATCAACAGATTAGAGTCTGAAAGGAAACAGATCTGTTGAGTAAGGCATCTCCACTTTTAGTCACTTTACAAATAAGACTTGGCATGCATAGTAAATTATTTATGGAATTCAATCACTCAAAGCTGTTCCAGGCTGGATGACTTTTCAACATATTTGCTACAAATTCTAGGAAGCAGGCTAATTCTGAAGATTAGTCTTGAAGATTTTTTGTATTATTTAGCTTCACTAAAACCTCCCAAAGAAGGTATTCAAAATTGAAAAAAGGTAATTTACTAAGACATGACATGGAGGAAATACTAGTGATGTAAAGTTGACATTTACACTTAAGCTAAGTTACACATTTTGGCCAGAGCTGCATGCAGAATCCCTCATCTCCAGCCAAAAGAGGGTTTCATTATGTTTCAGAATTTTCCACATAAATCTTCCACTGCCCACTCCTCCACTGAAAGCCGGGACACTCCAGGCGATGGAGCATGGGTTGTATCAAATCAAACAGACCAGACATAACCTTCATAGCCATCTGAGCTTCACACCTCTGAGGCAAATCATGCACAGCTGTTCACAAAATAAGCAGCTCTGGTTGCTCCAAAGCCTACATTGTTCTTTTGTGTGGTGGAACAAAGGCTTATTAAGCTAAAACACTATGGATACAACAAACCCACAACAGAAGGAAAGCCTAAGGGGGAAAATAATACCTCTGTATTCACTCCACCTTTTCTAAAATAATGCCTCTTTCCCTGCCTTTCCGTTCAGCAAGACGAGGTATACAACTCTCTTCCTAAGCCATTTTAGCAAAAAAACCACGATACAGATTATTCCATCACTACAGACAGCAGCGCTGCGCTTTTCAGTGGCAGCGTCTTGCACCAGCTATCTGCAGAGATGAATCACATATCAACCATGCTGTAACCACCATGTTAGAGGCAGAAGCAATAGAACAGGAATATTATTGTGTGGGCAATAAGACTGGACTGGCAGAGGGAGTCCCATACCCCAAGGAAGCAGATGGAGAATCGGATCTCACAGCAAGCCTCCACTGTACAACTGAACTCACCACGTGGCATCACAGCTGGGGGAAAAAAAAGCGGACAAAACTATATTAACCTTAACTAAACAATTATTCCTTATCTTGCTGTAAGAATAACAGTCCCTTGGCATACTTGTTTCTGACCGCAAAGGAAAGAAAAACATTATTGTTACCATGGGTTGTTTTTTTTTTTAGTATAGTTCCTACCCTTAGCACAGAGCAAGATCACTTTTACAGAAAGTGCTGAAATTCCTGAAATGACTCCATTGTATCAGTTTTTGTAGATGTTGAGTAGCTGAAAGAAAACATGAAACACCCACATTTCACTGAAGGCTGGGGAAAAAATAAATAATAATAATAATAAAAAAAAAAATCACATAACCTTATTTAAATGCTAATTTTTGAATGACAAACTATGACAGAACTGCATTTAGCAGCAGGGAAAGAAACTTAATAATGCAGAGATCCACCCCAGTTATTCGATCCCATGCAACTTAGTAACTCTATGCAATACAATGATTCAAATAACTGACTGAAACTTCAAAAAATAAGAGCGCAGAGTAATCACAACTGCAGTGCCTATACGCAGATTTGTTGTCATTTTGCCCACAAGGGAGGGGACATTATCATTAGCTCTTGGCAAGGGTAAGTATTGCTAGCATGTCTCAAACATTTAATGAAGAAACATATTCTGCCATCTGCTTTTGCCTCTTCACTGAAATTCTTTCTTAATCACTGATTTGATATTCTAGTTTTAGTTAGACCCTTAAAATTTAAGTGAAAAGGTTAATATTTACCAAGATTCATTTTCTAATGTTTTATTTGAAAGTCTGTGACACAAATAAAACACAGGACAGAGCCAAGATCTATTCTGACTGTTGGTAAAGTAATATATTTAGTTATAGAGAAACACTTGGTGAAATAAAACTGTTAAGAAAACAAACCAAAAACTGAATGGATGTTAAATAGCTTTGCTGGAACTGCACACGTACATTCAGCTGCTCACTGGTTTGAGGTTTGTTTTTAATTATTTCAATCTACCTTTTAAGGAAGTGCTTGAAAATTGAAACTCAAGAGCATTGTAATGCTGAATTTGGAATATTGAAATGTTTCCAAGAAACCTACCCATGGATAGTTCATGTACACAGCAGACCTAGCATTTGTACAGTTTTAGACAGACTCAGAATTATTTCACAGAAATGGCTTTCAAAACTAACATTTCCTGGTCACCTTAGCGTCAACCTGAGAGATTAAAATTGTGGAGGGTGTGAGAAAAGTCAGGGGGACTCCCATGCTCAATCAATTTTTAAAAATACTCATAGTATTTATTTAATGTTTCTATAGAACTCAATGGAATTAAAGGATTTTGAGAAGCTAACAAGCTTTGACAGGAATTGCTTATTTGGTTGACAAACTATTTGCTTCACAGATTACAGAGAAATACGAGTGTGAAGGAAGTTAGAACCTCTTAATACTAGTATTTGTCAAAACTAGATTTAGAGGATTTCTATGGAAATTGGTATTACCACATAACGGAAGTTAACAGAGAGCATGTTGATCTGAAAAAAAAGCAGATTCCCATCTTTTGTTTTTAACTGCTGTCTCACCCGAGATGCATTTTAAAAGGAGCAGGCCTCTTTTCATGACAACTTAAATACTGGACACCAAAGCAATAAGTGAGAACAGTTAACAAAAAATATAGTTTACTTTAAATGAAGTCTCAGAAATAATTGGACTAGCATTTTAATAAATAAAAATAACTAAAGTATCAGAAAAAAATTACATATGGCACAAATTTGGGATATATTACTGTATTTTACCCACTTTATCTTGTTAGGACCCTGGCACGTTCCAAGAAGATGCAGATGCATGTTAATAACAACAAAGAGATTTGAGAACGATGTGCAGAAGATTGAACAGGCATTCACTCTGCAGTTTCCCTTTGCCTTGCCACTAGTTTACCCATGCTGCCTACTAGGGACAGCAGTGTTTCAGCAGATAAACCATCCCTGTACACAGATTAGGACTAACAGCGACTACATAATTAAGATTTTACATGAGATTTTATCCTCAAGTCAGCTGGATGACTAATATAAGGCTACTTACAAAATTAGGTTTAAATTACCGTTTGGAAGACATAATAATATGTAATCCCACATATCTGAAGGGAAAAGGGATTTATATAAAATGGCTGTAAAATGCTTTGCCAGTAACACCTTATTTCAAAGCCGTGGAAAACAAGGCATAATCTAAACAGATTGCACCCCTACAGCCAACATACTTAAGTGATCTTTCCTAAGGAGACCTTTAGTCCTAAAGATTCTTTCCAAGGCCACACCCACCCTTGGTTTTTACATTTTCCATCAACGTAGTCTTAAGTTTCCTACTCTCAAAAAAACCCAAGAAAATAAAATTCCGAGCACTTATAGAGCACCCACTATTTACGGAAGACGTCAATTTTTAAGAAAGCCTATCTGCAACCAGCTGCTGAAAGGATGAACAGAGTACATAGTGAGTGTGCGATAGTGTGCACTATTGCAAACAAATAACTAATACTAATTTTTAGGAAGAAACAAAACATATTCATTTCAGATAATCGTGCATGTATTCAGTATGCACACAGCATTGGACATTATAAACCCTGCTTCTGGGGGAAGGAGGACATTCATGAAGGTAAAAAATAATACCAGTTTGGACACAGCAAAATAAAGCAAGTGCTATACTAAATACTTCATAGCTTTTAGCACCCTCTAGTGACAAAATAAGAATTTCATAGAGATTATAACTCCTGTTTTCTACACACAGGGAAGCATGCATTTGGTTGTCTGTGCTGTATTTTACTACCATTATTTTCCTAACGCAAGTTTTCTACACTGAAATGTGACAAGTTATGCTGTTTAATCTACATGTATAATTTCAACTATCAGGCAAAGTGAAAAATCCATACAGAACTAAACTTTCATTTTAAGCACTGTGCAAGGACAGCTGAAGTAAGCCGACGTAGAAGTCCTTCCTACACATTGTTACCCTTAATTTGTAGTTTAGTACATTTCACACAGGAATACATGGAAGAATTGTTGCCAGTGTTTTTAAGTAATTTTCACCATGTTATTACTGCAGAACACAATTTCATTGCTGCATGGTGTGCTTCAAATGCCTAGATAAAGAGATGAGAAACACTTTCAGACACACTTTAATGTAAAAGACCATTCACAGGCCAGATGGAGAATCAAGTATCAACAGTTTTCTACAGCAAAATTTCTGCACTGAAGCAGCATGATACAGCTTTTAGCCTTCCAAAGTACTTAACTCCAAAATTGCAGAGCTCACTGTTTTTACAGGCCTTGCTGATTCTAAAGGTAAATTTCTATACTGTTAGCCAAGAGTAGGCAAGCACTACATTGCTGCCTACAGTAGTTAAAACATTATCCTCTCCTAGCTGTTCCTAGCGTCTGCTAGATGCTATGCCCTATTCACTGCCAGTTGACTCTACTGGAGAACATTCATGAAAAACGTTAAACTATAAGCGTGTCTGTTAAACTACAGAAAAGGTTATGAGGCACCAAAACATTAAGTTGTCACAGCAGCCTTTGATTACCCTCCTAATCAGCATTTATATGTTTATTCAGCATGTTCTAAAAAACACCTCAGATTACCTTATACAAAGATGACAGATAGCTTGTTTGAGGGAGGGGGTTGGATGGGGTTTTTGTTTGTTTGCTTTGGGTTTTTTGTTTTTTACACTAATGGAGAATCTACTTATAAAAACATACAAAACTACTCAAATTGAAGCATGCAACATTTTTCAAAAGCACTAAAACAATTTCAGCCCTGCTCGAAGGAAGAAAGTGCTTACTAAAAGCAGAAGAGGGAATGCTGCACATATCCACCACTCCTGTTGCACCACCAGAGGCAGAGCATTTCAGTAGTGCAGATGAAACACCTGGACTCTATAAACTCTGTTGCAATACAATGTTAGAGCTATTACAGTTCATCTTAAGTCCTGATTAGTTTGACAACACAGATTATTTCCAGAAACAATCCCTAGAAGTCCATTCATCAATCAGGGATTTTGCTAACGCACTGCATCCCAACAATCTCTTACACCAAGGAGGTGTGGGAGCCAACAGCATAGGATTCCATCCCGCTCACGAGAAAACAATCTCAACTATAGGGCCTTCCCTCCCCTTTCAAGGGCAGAACATGGTGTTTCTATCTGTAGAGAGATTATAGGGAGGTATGAAGGCTACATGTGAGTTGACCTTCCAAGTTCTGAAAAGACTGCCATATTATTATTCATATTTGTGGAAACATTTCTCAAATAAACTCACCTGTGTATAATCACATGAAAACAGTTCTGGTCTTATAGTCACAACTGGTGCTTCTTGCCAAGGCAGCACAGCACCAGTGCTGTGAAACAGCAACTACTGTATAAAACTTGCAGCCGTTAGAAAAAGCATCAAAAAGCACAGATTTTTATTTCATAAATAAAAATCGTATTTCTTGTTTCATAAAAGCTAGTTAACAAATGAAATTACACTGGACAGTATGTAACTCACTAATACAACTATATAGTTTGGTATGATAGCCGTCTTCAGAGAAGGACTTGCATACGAGAAGCAAGATTATCTTGACTCACTGCCTCTACAAAGTGTTGGGAAAGCGAATAAAATGTTTTAGTCAGTAAAATGTTCAGTATGTCTACTAAAGAAAATAATTCTTGACAACAATTATTAGATATAAGAACAAACCCATCACACTTGACACAAGTTTTGAAGGGCACTTAAGTTGGTTTACCAGTTCTCACTCATCCTAAGTACTTAAGGCACACCAGTTTTAATAAACACCAGTTTGCAAAAAACAGATGCTCTTTAATGGGCGAGATTTTACCTTTCGAGCCTGTTCCTCAGCTCGTTCTTTCTTGATTTTTTCCAGTTCAGCCAGAAGAGCTGCAGTGTCATCATCATCACTGTCTTCCAAGTCCTCATCTTCATCATCTTCCTAATAGCAACAAAAGGAAACAAGAAGCAGCTTGCTCATTTCATTTAATAAAAACAGTCCTGGTCTGCCCAGCTAAGGCTGCAATTTGCTGCTGGTTGATTTCTGAAGTACTTGGGTGCTTGGAGTAGCACCAGCAAATACAATACAAATGGTTTATTTGCTCGTGTAAAGTCAAGACAAAAACATGTTTGTGCTTTTTGGATGACTGCAATTATTTTTTTGTAATTCAAATGCTATATAGCTGACAGATTCTAGAGAACGGCTGTCCCCACTAATCATTGCAACATAAGTCATTATAATAGTGTGCCCGAATACCCCGTCCAATATTGTTGGGACCAAATATAACAGGATTAAAAAAACCCTGAGCTTATTGTCAAGCCTTAGACCTAAATCCTAGACATCAGGATGAGGAGAGGAGCCAAGAGCAAGAATCCATTGCTCATGCAGACAGTCAGTGTATCTCAACAGTTCTACCTTTGGGGAATTCTAACTAACCCAGTAGTTGACCAAATCTAAAAAGTCACCCATTTCCCACACTTCAAGTGGTATTTTCAGTTCCCTAGTTTTTGTGTGCTTTCTAAGAATACCATTACAGCATGGACCAGAATCCTCTGAACCACTCTGGACTTCCACCACAGTAGAGTAACTGTGAAAGGAAGATATGCTGGAACCCGTCTTTAATCTTTAGCAGACCTAAACGTACATATTTTAGTAATGGTGAATCCTGAAGGCAGGACAATGAAAGGAAAGAAGACAGAAAAAAAGATACATACATCAGTAAGAGGATCGTCTGCATCAAGATTTGCTGCAGGAATCTGGTCTAGCCGAGGCTTCTTGGACACAGAAGATGATGTTGTGTGTTCTATGGCATAAGATTTAAAAAGAAAGGTGACTAAGTCACTTCATTTAACAGAATCTAATGTCAGAAAGCAAAAATCTTCACAAACAATTAGTCTTGCATTAGAGTAAGAGATACAAGCTCATGCTTACTTTTTTCTCACTTCTCAATCTTAATGCCCATGCTAATTCCTTGCCTGTAGGTATCCTCAAGGGAAGCAATAACATCCCCAAACTTACAATTTGGCCTCCAGAAGTTTTTTGAAGTCATTATTTCAAGAAGAAAGAATAGCAGAAGAAAAACGTGTGGAGAAATATCCTTATTCTATATATCCAACTGGAGGGTTCCCATTCAAGGACCACCCCAAAGCATTACTGTTGGCTAGCTTGGTCCAAACCACATCTGCTTTTCATCTGTGAATCTGACAGCCTCACAATACCTTCACAGCTAAACCTAAAGTAGCTAAATTCTGTCAAGCTTAATACTAAAAACGAGTATTTCTCAAAACCCCCTTTGATTTTCATTTTAATTATCACTTCACTATATCTCAACAGAATTGCATACTTTAAAAAGGGATTTATTGTTACACTGGTGCTGTAACACTAGAAGATGAGTCATTCCCCATCTCCTTTCTGTCTCGCTTGTCCAAGTACAAAAAAAAAAGCCCTTTATTAGCTGTACATACTTGTTGCCAATTCATTACAATCATACAGTATCAGCTGGCCTGCACGATGGCCTATGCTATTCTACTGGCTGGCCTAGATTTCTGCTAGCATGAAGCCAGCATGAAAGCCAGCGGACATTCCCTTGCAGGTCAACAGCTCCGAACTATCAGACCAATACCCTAAATTCTACTCTCATAACATGCTTTCTGCAACCTGCAAAATTCTTACAACACCAAGTTTTGTGCAAGAACAATGCCATACAAAGGTATTAAGATTTTTGCTTCTTTGTTTTTACCTCTGGTTGGTCTGTCTCTATTCTTTTCTCTTGCAGCGACCCGTTCTCTCTCCTCTAGCTCCCTTCTGAAATCACGGTTACGGACCTCTTCAGGAGCATCCTGAGTGGTCTGTCTAAAACAACATGAGGGGGGAAAAATTGCTGAAGTTGACAGTCTGCAGCTGGGAGCAATTTTTTCAAGGAGGCCAATAAATCCTGGGGTGAACAGGTAAGTATAGAGAATAAGAACTGGGCACCATGTAGACATGTGTTTGTTTATTCTCTCTTCATCAGCCCCCTTCTCTGTATGCATTACACACACACACAGACACGCAATGTCACATACACAGGCTCCTTCCAGTGGCTCTCAAATAAATTAAAAGACCATACATAAATTCCTACAAAACCAGGATGACTACATCTACATCTTCCTTCTCCAGCAGTTCAAGCCCAGTGTCCTAGCAGACACCCACAAGCATTATGGTCAACTTTCCTCACTGTTTTATCACTCGAAGTTGCTGCTGCAAACCTAGTCTCTAAGGCTAGAGCAAACTTTTCATAAACCTTTTCCCCTCCAAGAGACATACCAGATAATCTCCCATGACTGTTAAAAAAGTTGGGAGAACAAGCAAAACACTAGCTTTAGTGAAACACATTGCAAATACATGTTTTTCCCTCTTTTATATAACACACAATGGCCAAAAGCAACAGACTATTTATATTTGAGTCACAATAAGTTCCACCTAGAGAGCACTGAATTTTCTGTGGAAATCTTGAAAAGAACTAATGAATAAAAACAAACAGCAACTCCTTTCACCTTTCTGTGAACCCAGTGCTGGAAATAAGAGTGCCTGGAAGAAACCCAGACTGAAGCCATTGTAAACACATTGTGTGCACAGCCTGTCTTTATGATGAAGTATTTCATTTACTTTTGTAATTAAAAACCTGAACTTGGAATCCCTGATATAGCTGCAAAATCCCCCCAAACCCTGTGTCGTTCAAGTGAACATGAGTGGGACTGAAACACTGACCTTTTCCTGCAATGATGCAGTCCTGGCAATTTAACAAAGACAACTTTGTATTAGGTATTTGGGAGAAAGAACAGAAGACACTTAATGCCCCCTCTGTCTCTCTCTCTCATGCACATGGAGGGATTTGTTAAAACATACATTGTATATTCCTGTACATATTTGTCCCCACACACTTCTTTCAAAGCAACAGGCTGGTGTTCCAAACACCGCTTTTGTTTAAACAAACAAACCACACCAGCAATTTTTCCCATAACAACAAAATGCATTTGACAGCACTTTTTGTGCTGTTGATTTTGCCATTCTCCAAAACACTCCAACTCCCTTATCCATACATACTCTTAAAAAACAAAGGGGCAGGAGGAAAGACGTGAAAGGGTAAACATCTGCACAAAAAAGTGCAAATGTAAAACCTTAACAGTAATTCCACTGACGAGAGTAACATCAGTTCCATAAAAAGATCATTTCTAGGCTGACATATTTAATTTAAATTCTAGGCGTCTGTATCACATTGACTCCAGATTTCATTTAATCTTTCAAAAGGATAACGAAGACTTATTATGCATTTCAAACAGAGGAAAATATTCCTAAGATCCCATTATCTTTCCCACTGATTAAAGCAATTTCCTCTCCTAGGACCTGGATGAACCACCTGCAGTGTTTAACATCAGCTCTTCCAACACGTACTACTACCTGAGTGCTATTCCATGACTTCCCTGCCTCCTTTTAATGCCCTTCCCAAGTGGTTCCTTGCCCAATACATGATGTGGTTTTCCTGCTTTTAAGACATGCTCAACTTCGCTCCTCTTATCCCATCTTGCTCTGCAAGTGCAGCACCCTCTGTGGCTCACTCCCAGTGACAACTTTCTTTCCACTCCACTGCCTGAAATGCTTGGTCTCCAAAGCTCACCTTCTTCTGACAATTCAATCCCATAAGCAGTAATAAATACCACTAAAATTAAACCTCTCCAATCACTTGCAATGCACTTGATCTCCTAGGTCTGCTTTGGAGACTTACACTTTCAGCCCATTCATTCAACCCTGTCGCACAATCTCTGGCACCTGCTCAGTGTCAAGCACAGCAACATCTATTGCGAAAATTTCAGAGTACCACTCATAATAAAAAAATCATTCCCAGCCTGTTTTGCCATAAGACAAAAAAACCAATACTAACCTGTATTTGATTTTAGTATGAGAAGGAAGGTCTCTGCTGGAATATTGTTTGGATAGTTGACTTAAGTCTCCTTCACCTTTTCCTCTTCCTCCTCTCGCAGGTTCAAATGTTGGCCTCGCTGCTGTTGTCATTTTAAGTGCTACAGAATCAAAGAATAAAGACAGCCGTTACTACAACTTACAGTGGAAGACATTCACCAGAAGCTACTTCGTTCCTGGCACTGTAGAAACAATGACAAGTCCTACTACAGAATACCAGCTATCACTCATCTCACGGTCCTCGAAATTTAAGGAGGTTTTTTTTGACAAAACTGACAGAATCTATTCAGATTTTCAAAACAAAGTCTTTTCCAACATGCTTGAAAGATGATATACAGACTCTAACCTAAAAATACCAACCTACATTTGTAAGGTAAATAAAACCAGCCAGAAGCTGGTCTCCTATCCTTAAGGCAAGCCGTATAGTCTTGTAACTAAACTCTTTCCCCTTCTGAAAAATGACAGCCAAAAAAGACTGCCTAGTGGGAATGACCCCTCCATTATTCCCCAAACCATATCTAGGTATCATCACCAGAAATGCTGGCTGACACAGACCATACCAAGCCTAGGATGGTGTTGATAATTATATATTGATGAAGATCATGCAACTTGAATGTTCCAGCCCTCGTCATGGCCCTGTTCAGTTCTCTAGCACAGGCACAGCACTGTCATTAATACTGCAGCACAGTCCTTTGGGACCAACCTGCGCAGAGTTCCAGCTGGCCAGCAAAACCTTCTGAAGGGCTAGGCTTAATGTTCCCTGGTAGCAGACAGCTTTACCCTTACGTAAACAAGTGCAATTAAAAAAGCTCAGACAAATGCAGAAGCTTTCATCAGCTCTCACTTAGAAACTGCAAGAACTCACATACTGCTAGCGTGTCCTAAAAAATGAAACGCTACTGTCGATTCCTCTGTGGCAAAGGAGTGAAACAGACCCTGACCAGCCTCAGCCACGCAGACACCCTGTCAGCATGCACTGTGTTCAGCGCTGCTGGACAGGAGCTGGAGACCCTGCAATCCCAAACCACTGTGCCAAGAGTTTAAGATGGTTAACCAATGCCAAACCCCCCTGCATGATCAACCAGCGCCATCTTAAATCTACTGTCTGAAACTATGCTCATTCCTGCTGCACCAAGGCACACACATTCGTTAACCACAGACTAAAGATACACAAGAGACAAGAGAGATACATCTGCAGAGATACATAAAGGCACCAGTCCTACCAACCAGAAGGTTGGATGTTAAAGGATGACAAGAGAACTTATTAAAGAATATTAAAAAGCAAAGAAAAAAAAGTGATATTGCTCCATATGCTTTTGTGATACACAAAAAGTTATTTATGCTCTGCTTGCATTATTTGTTATTTTTTCACTTTTAATGAGATCACAAAACACATGACTTCAGTGTTAAAATTATAAAGAACCACATCTAATGCGGCCGCACAGCTTCATGAAGCATTAACAAATCCCCTGGAAACTGTCCCTCCTTCTCTTAAGTCAGTTTGTATTCGGCTCGGCCTTAAAGGACCCAAGCTCAACCCGAAACCACTCAGGGACCGTCACACTGACTGCTTAGGTTTCCGAAACACAGCCCCGGAGAGGCCTCTGCAGCGCTACACGAAGACAGGACCGGCCACGCAGGGGTTGTTAGCCAAGAGAAAGCGACCGGGCCCGGCCTGGAGCCGAACTGCCTTGGCCACGCAGGGCCGCGCCACAGCCGGCCCCTCCGCACCGCCCTCACGGGGGAGCCCGACCCCCAGCTCCGGCCCCCGCCGACACCCCGACCCGCAGCAGCAGCGGGGCTGGAGCTCCCGCCTCCCCCCCCCGGGCTTCGCCCCCCCAACCCAACCACGCTCCGCTGTCCTCCACAAAGACGCTGCCCCTCGCTCGCCCCAGCTGCCCCCGGGCCCCCTTCGCGCCCCAGCCGCAGCCCGTCCCCTCAGAGGAACCCCAGCACCCCTCGCCCAGGGCCGCCTTTTTCCCCCTCAGGGACCCCAGCACCGCCCTCCCAAGCACGCCCTCCCTCCCCGCCCCGGCCAGCTCGCTCGCCCACCGCCTCCCCGCGTACTTACACCGCGACCTCCCCCCGCCCTGCGCAACCGGGCCTTACGCCACCACCATAATTCCGCCAAGAGCCCACAAGGCACCGCGCGGGAACCAGAGACACAGCGGGGCGGAAGCTGCCACCGAGGGAGGGCTTACCATAGAGAGGGCTGGAGGGGCGGTCACGTGAGGGAGGCGAGCGTGTCCGCCATGACGGCTACCGAGGCGGAAGCGGGCGCTGCGGCAGCGCTGCTGCCAGCGTAGCCATGGCGGCTTCCTCGGGCCCTCCTTCCCCTCGGACCGGGGTCGGGCGAGCCCGGCTCGGGACAGGGAGCTCGGGGCGCCCGTCCTGCGGGCTCGGCCTTGCCCGGGAAGAGGGCCTTGCCCTGAGGTGCCACCAGGCTTGGGTCCTGCGCAGGCCCTGCCCGGGCAAGGCCTCCCCTGGGCGGCCTGCGGGCCGCCGGGCTCTGGCCGGTGCGTGGGGACCGGGCAGGCCCTGGGGGAAGGCCAGGGGACAGTTAGGGTGAAGGGTCTGAGGGCATAGTGCAGCCCTAACTGTAACCTGCTGCTGTGAGCCACTGGCAGGTCTTCTCTCATCAATTAGGTCTTGATTAGACTTGCGAGTTGCCTGTCTCGGAGGAGTCTGCCCAGAGGCTGCTTGCTTGATGTAGGAGGCTTGGAAAAGGGCGGTGTACTAGTTATGTGAAACAGCACTTCGTGGCTTCAAAGCGCTTGCCCTGGGTGTTGAAGCGAGGAGGGATGAGGGATGGCCGTGGAAGAGGGAAAGGGTTAAGGAGATAGGGTTGGGATCCTTGTAGGGATGGTGGGGAGGGATAGAAACAATGGCAGAGGGAGGAAGAGGGAATACCTCAGTCATTCTCTTTGCTCAGAGGTGTGTATTAGCAACATCAGCCCAAGCCCGACGGTCAGTCAGCAAGCTCCCCCCGCCCCCCTTACAAAGAACTCCTTTACATGGTGTATATTCACTGCTGTCTCTGTAAAGAAATCCAATGCATTTAATGAGCATCACTCAGGGATTAAATTCCCCCTCTTAAAATGCAGTGTCTTTCCTGTGCTTTATGTTGCTTTTAGATGCATCTTATTATCAAACTAATGCGAATCCACATGAAGGCATGTGAAGTGAAAGGCTCTTTGATATATCTACCAATTAATACGGAAACATTTTCCTGAGCGCTCTTCACCCAACATGCAATTTAGAAAAGAGCCCACAAGAGGTCCCCAAAGATATTGCTAGCCAGAGAGCTACAGCAACAATGTAAATTTCACCCGTTAGGTCAGTGAGCCAACAGAGAAAGCACTTGGAAGAAGTGGGCCCTTGGTATACAAAGAAACCAGTTATTTTAACTAACTTGTCATAAATGTGAAGCTTCACTCAGAAGTCAGGTAAATAGTAACAA
The DNA here is from genome assembly GCF_000737465.1 of Haliaeetus leucocephalus. Classification (NCBI taxonomy): domain Eukaryota; kingdom Metazoa; phylum Chordata; class Aves; order Accipitriformes; family Accipitridae; genus Haliaeetus; species Haliaeetus leucocephalus. Next base: position 3,171,808 of record NW_010973052.1, on the reverse strand, counting down.
TAATTACTGTGTCATTTCCTAAGAGCTACACCTGTCAGGAACCAAGTATCCACCCTTGCATTTTCTTACCTGCAAGCCTCAGTCCGCACCCTGTGAAATGGGTTTATGATTTCTTTCACTACAGGCAGTTTAGACTCAAGATCAAACCTCGCAGAGGAGTCTGGCTTTCCAGCTGGTCGGTCGGGAATTGAGTAGTGTTGAGCTACAGATCACGGCAGCCTGAAATCAGCGCATCATCCTATGATGGTGGGTGTTATTCATAGATTATAAATCTGTGGACTTTAAATCAGCACCTTATGCTAATTTGACTGTCGTGGTGCAGCAGAATGTTGGGGTTTTGTTCAGTAACCTGTTCTGAAGGCAGGGCCTACTGTTCAGTTGTAATATCCGTTTGGCAGAAGGTATCAAGTTGTGATTAAAGACCTCAGGAACTGAAGAGACTTCTGCTATTGGGTTAGAGTAAATGGCAAGCATTCCCTGTGTGTGGGATTACTTGAAGATGAGAGCTAAAAAACTGGCACAGTCCCTGCTCTGAACAGACACAATGATTCTTCAAACAGGAAAGGAATGGCTTAGTGTTTGTGGACAAAGTTGTTCCTCAAAGTGCTTCCCTTCCCCCAACTTGCCTGTATCAATGTGAAGTACAAATAGCTACAGACACGTTTTATGGTCAAGGGTTTGGTTTCCTTAGAAGCCTTGGGCACTGAAGAAGGACACTGGTGGAGCAGAGGTGCCTGAGTCCAGACTCCTGAAAATCCCTACTTTGTGTTGTTGCAGAGGCATCTAACCTTCACAGGTCCACAACTTTGGGATTTAAAGATCTCTAAACATACAGAGTTTTGCCCAGTTTTGAACTTGTTTGGACTTAGTTTGGGTCTAAGAAGTTTAGCATCATGCTCTCACTGGGGCCTGATAGATATATCCCCCAACTCAAGTGCTCAGAGAGCTTTCATCCAGTAATTCTCAAAGCATGTCCAGACTCATGGATATCACTATCAGCCTCTCAGCCCCTCCAGGGCACATCCTATAGTCCTTTCCCAGCAGGGCTGACCCCGCATGTGAAGAATTTTTGCCCCATCAGTCAGGCAGCTCTAGGCTGCTTTGATATTTAGGGATGCTCTCCCCGTGTTTTTGAAGCTGACTAGCTGAGCATAAGGGAAGGAATTAAAGATTCCTTAAAAAAGAGAGCATGTATGTAGAAGGGAGCACTAGTCAAGTTCAATGGTGCAGGCAGCAAGTGGGAATTCCTGGAGTTTATGCATTAAAATGTCATCAGATAAGGTAAACAAGCAGACAATAACAAAACCCCAGGTCTTCCCCCTTCCCATGGCTGCTCTAATCACAAAACAGCTCAAGGCTGAAGACTTCTTTCTTCCTGTGGCAGGCTAAGCCTTGGATCTCTTTTCACACAGTAATTGGCACCAAGGATGCACCCTCAGTTATTCCTCTGCTGAGCAATTTGGCTGTGGCAGCCCTTAGAAAGGTATTGTGTACTGCGTGGAAAACATGAAAAGCAGGAGAAGTCACCACCTCCCTTGATCATTTCCTCCAGTGATTAATTATCCTCACAGTTTAAAACTGCATCTTATTTTTAATTTCAGTTGGCTTTATTCCCAACCACGGGTGCCTGTTGTGCCTTTCTCTGGTAATTTTAAAAGCCTGTTTTCTCACCAGGTATTTATACTTTGTAGTCTAGTCTTGCAACTGCCTTTGGATAAGGTAAGCAGATTGGGCTCTTCTAGTCTCTTAGAATTGTTTTCTTTCTCCCACCAATTATTTGAGGGCTTTTTCTTGCTCTCTAACTGGTTTATCAACATAAAAAATATAAGAACTGTTTCAACATCAGCTCCGCTAATGTGAACTAGAGAGATAAAATCACTTTCCTCCTCCAGCTTTCTACATGGTTGTTTATCTGAGAATCCCACTGGCCTTTTTAGCCACTTTTACCCACACCACTACACCGGGTGTTTGAGTCCAAATGTGTGTCTGTGGTGTCTCTTGAATCCTTATCAGGGTTGTTGCTTTCTGGATTAGACAATTCCCTGTAGACTTTGAGCTTAGATGAATAAACCTGTTTGGCTGCGTTAAAGGCATCTGTCTTGAAAAGAAATCCCTTGCTGGTGTCGCTGGTGTGGCCTCTTAGTTACCATCTCAAATTCTTTATAGTACCTGTACATATTCTCAGTGCAGTTTTGTATTTGTTTGTGGATCACACCAGGAGGCCAACATTCTTTAGTTATCTCAGTGCTCTAGGATGCAGGTCTCCCCTAAGTGCTGGTCCTTCTCTGAGCTTATTTCAAGGCTGCAAAAGACATTGCGTCCTGAAAGAGAACAAAAACATTTATAAAAACCTTGTGCCTGTTTGGAACCTTGTTAATGTTTTCCTCAACTACTTCTTGGCCTGTAGCGTTATGAAGATTTCTTATGTTCCTAAAGGACTTTAAAAACTCCCTCTTAGCCTTGTCAATGCAGTAATTTTTTCCCCATTTCCTATGTCATTTTTTTTGTTCTTTAAAGCTTCTCATTTATGCTCTTTGCTATCTGGTTCTCCTTTCTTCCATATGTAACATTACTTTTAATTGTTGCTTTTCACTGATTTTTTCTGAATCCAGATGGGAATTTAGTCAAGACAATTTTCTTTCCTGAATTTTTGTGTCTCCCACTGTAGACAGCGGGGCTACCTTCTGCCCAGTCTTAAAGTACAGCATCAGAGCGTGCAATCTTCTCTTTCAAAGCAGCTTGGTACCATGAACATGAGCATTTTCCCCCAGCAGGGCAGAGGTTCAGTGCCAGAATGGAAATCTCCCAGCTTGAATTTTCCTCTTACCTCCCTTCCTGTAAAAGCCTGTCTTTTGCTGTCCAGGGCACAGCTCGCATGGGCCGAGCAGCAGTAAATCCCATTTCTGCTTAGGAGAGGCCGCAGCACTTTTCCTCCCTTGGGACACCGTGTTGTTTGAAGGATCATGCCTCCCGCTGGGTTATGGGCAGAGAAGGCCACAGGGGATTGTCAAGAGTAGAGGCTTGGTGCAGGAATGCTCAGCATCTGAATGGCAACCTTAAAAGAAGTTTGTGGGAAGTTGCTGTTTCCTTGATTGGGAAAAGAAGAGAGGCCGGGCAAGGCTGTGACTCAGCCGGTGAGTCAGCGGGGGCTGCTTTCCGATGAGGCCATCCTGCACTGTTTAGCTCTCCGTCACACCCTCCCTGCTGCCATGGGGCAGTAAAAACCTTGTGCGGCTGCTTCTCCATGCTTACAAAGTCGTCCTGGCCTTTAACCTCTTCCCTGCCACCTCCCACTGCACCGTCTCTCCAATTTTCTGCTTCTGTGCTCCATTCCAGCCCCCTGACTGCTGTCTCCCTTTATGCCTTCAGTGCTCTGGTCCCAGGTGGATTTAGCGGGTGTGAACTCCTGCTTTGCAGCGAGGGAGAAACCTTGTAACCTATTCACAATGGAAGGAAAATCCTGGGAGTCAGCAGGGTGAGAAGACCTGGATCCTGCCCGAGGCAGTGATGACCTTCATGAAACATGGCAGACTGCGGTTCCTTTGCCAGCCATTAAACGGGCTGGACCAGTGCTGCAGGTCCAACATACTGGTTTTGAATGCATGTTCTATTTACTGTGTCTTCCTCTGTCTGCTTCCCCATGCACACAGCTCTCTGCTGAGATCCCAGTGCTCTTTCAACGTGAGACATGATGTCAACCGAAAGGCACTTAGGGACGTGGGGAGGGAGGGTGCTGGAGGAATGAGTGACACCGCGAGACGCGCACAGCTCACGCTTTCTGGCCTCACAGTCTTGGATGCACGCGCAGCTCCATGGAGGCTCTCTTGTTTCTACTGAATCTATTTTTTTTGAGCTTGGACAAAGCAAATAATTTTAGCCATGCAGTATTTACATCCAGGCAAGCAGCCAGGACATACCTCTGTCTATGGCTGCATTCACTGTTAAGCAAAAATGTCCCACTGTTTTATTTATTAGCCAAACATTTCTACTAATAGCTAAGCTAATTTTATCCTTTCCTTAATGCTGGCTGACGATGACTCAGTCTGGCTGGGAGGAGTCTCAGTAGCACAGTGCCCAGACTCTGAAAAACTGGCATTACATGGAAGGAAGAGCCAGTCGTCCACACACCACGGTGGCTCTGGCTTTGGACTTGCTTGTTTTCCCTCTGTCTTCTCCATGTAGATGTGGAACAAAGACACCTGTGAAGTATTCCACAAGTGAGCTTATTGGGTGGGATGGAGTGGAGATGCACTTGTCTATGTAAGAGCCAGCTGCAGCTGTAACTTTTAGCAATAGCATCAGGATCCGGTACCCACATTTCTCTACAAGTTTTTTCTCTGTTTTAGCTCTTTATCAATATTTTCTGCCTGAGTCAGTCCTCAATTTATGTGCTGTTCTCCCTTCACTTTAGGATTACTCTCACAGGGCTCCAGGTAAGTGAGGTATCTAGTCTAGGCAAATCTTTAAGGCTCCTTTTCTGTTCAGTGGACAGTGACAGGTTCATCTGGGATGTGATTCACTCACTCATCTTGGGCAATCTCAGAGAATCCTGCCCTGTATTACATTAGTATATTACAAAGGCAGGTAGAAGATGTTAAGGTTATGAGGTAAAACAATATAAATAGTTTTGTTCCAAAGATGAAGTCAGGTTAGATGAGATCCTTTTGGATTTAAAATTTCTGTTACTGAAAGCTTCAAAATGCAGCTAAGTATGTTTTGTAAATCAGGCTGTGAGGAATAGAGCAGCCACGATGAAAACACAGACTCTCGTAACTTATCTCAGGTCTTCAAACAAGGAATACAAAGAAGGGTTTATAAGAAAAGCAAAATAGCTAAGTGTCATCCTGACCAAGTTAAAACCCAACTGAGGTTCCTCTCCAGTAACATCTCGCCAGTGCAGTCCTCAAGCTCAATTGAAAAGAAAGTCAGTCATAGGATCAGTCCCCACCTCTTGCAAAGATGCCATATGAATGTATCGTGTTTTCCTACCTAAGAGGATTCTAGCTGGTATCAGCCAGCAGTGAGTTCTCTTAACCACTGTGATAACCTTTAGTTATCCTTAGTTATCCTTTAGTTACTGAAATAGCACACTGTGTAAAGGGTTCGCCCAGTAGCGAGGCAATTCTGGCTTTGGAAGAGTTTTAACCACTTGCATTGTTTCTTTCAGATGTGGGCGGAAGCGAGTTTACTCTGATTCAGATGAAAACAAAGAACAACAGCTTGGAAAACAATGAACTCTTGACCTACAAGTTGATCAACCAGGTTGATTTTCCCTTAGCTCTTGATTGCAAATTCAAGGTATTTAGTTGCTGAGGTCTTGAGGGAGCCTTTTGCTTATGTGGGGCTGTGTCAGTGCAGAGGGCTGGTGCTCAGGAAACTGGTATTTTCTTCCCAGCACTGTCCTAGCCTGGGGACCTTGAAAAAGTAACCCCCTCTCCCCAGGTCCCGTGCATTTCCTTCTTTATAAAAGCATGGATAATGGACCAAAGGCTTTTGCTCTGTGATCCATAGATGCAATATCCCATGTAAGAGCAGGCTATGAAATTTGATGTCCTGTATTACAAAGCCCACAGGGCTTTGCCGTGTAATTTTGCCATCAGAACCATCACCTCTATTTGAGCTAGACTTGTACACTGAGTTCTGCTGTGGGACACAGACTAGGGATGAGGCAGGCTTTTACTACAAGATCAGTAACCGTGACTGAAGCCCTTCCTGGATGAGATGAGCCTGGCAAAATTTGTTCCCTTCCTGGGTTTTGATCTGTGTTTTGGGCTTTGGGCAGAGGGGCAGAAGGTGTTCAGCTGAAGTTTAAATGGTTAGTGCTCGTTAGGAGTATGAAAACCCAGTTAGCAGAGTTGGTTGGTTCAGGAATTGTGGTGACCGGTTCCTTCAGCTGAACATGAAGCTCCATGGTGGGTGTAAGCAAAGCCCTACCTGCAGAAGCAGGAGGCCTGTTGAATAGGGCGTTGCATGCTCCCCTGGAGACTCAGGGCACAGTGAGGTGTGTGCTGCAAACGCGTCTGCAGACATGCCTCGTCTTGGCAAGACTCTGCCTGTTTCTGTAACATTGCTGCTGAGGATTAGTAACTGAAACCAAACTTTGCATTCCCCTCCCTCCCTTTCCTGTTCTCCTTTGCCTGTCACTTGCCATGAACATGGTGCAAGCAGCCACATCTCATGTCTGTCCCTGCAAAAACACACACATGAAGCAGCTTGACTTCATTGCTCCTATCCAGTACTACCTTAGCGTGCCTTAGTAACTTTGCCTTGCCATCCTTGCAGGTACAATTTTAAGCAGGAATAGGAGGAGGAGTCCTGGTCCTGTGCAAGGTGCTGCATCCCTCCAGTGGGGAGTCCCACCACAGCACAACGGTTCAATGAGCAGCTGTGGAGGGAAGCACCCATAGAGCTGGTGCCTGTGGGGGTAGGGCTTCCACAAGAATGTTTGGCCTGCGATGAATGTGCTTTCTGCACTGTTCACATCTCTACCCCCTTCAAGTTTTCATTGTGTTGGAGCCTGCCTACTCCAACAACTCCAACTCCTGCAGTCTTTACCAGCTATGAGATCTATAATCTGTGCTAGGTAGGCTTCAAAGCACTCCCCATCAGGTGTAAGGATGTTCAGTTAGAAATATGTGGAGTGGCTTTGTGCTGGAGGAAGGGTAGAGGGCTGGGGTGCTCTCCAGGGAGTTCTGGTTCATTTGGGTGCTGCATGGAGGAGACTGGGAGCACTGTGTCATGGCATGGGCACAGGAGCTGCTGCTCAGAGGGACTGTAAGCAGCATGGTCCAGGCTGGACTGTCACTCTCTTGCTCTTGTGCTTTCACTACAGAACTAAAGGGCAGACAGTGTTTCACATTCTGACTTTGTGAATAGGTGACTATAAGTCCAATAGCAAGCAGCCCAGGGCAGCAGGACAGTGACTGGAGCACTCTTACTGGAGTGAGACAGTTGACCCCACACCTCTGCTGCATCCCAATGGAGGTAAGACTAAAACCTCAATCTCCTAGATGCTGATACTGAGCTTAAGAGAGAGAGAACAAAGTTACCTTTCCTTGAGTGCCTGCAGCTGGGAGAGGATTCATGGCTACAGATCTTGAGGATATGCCAACTTTTAATTCTCTTTGCAAAGCAGTGCCAAAGCCTTGTATTTTGTCACTAGTCACTGTCTAGCTTAAGAGGGTCCCTGTGTAATGTGCTGGCTTCTGTGATTTCTGTTCTGCTGCATCCTCCAGGGAGCCATAATGCCTACCCTGACATCTTGAGTTTTACTGAGTGGAAGGAGACCTAGATATGAGACACGACAGCACTGAAGCTGAGTGCACCCTGAATATCATCTGATGAACCATGTGTTTGGGGACTGGCTGCTCCTCAGCCTGATATATGACAAGTGTTACACAGCCACAGACAAGTTAGTACCATCTCCCAAGACAGTCAAGTCAGACATTTATGCAGCAGATCCCAGCAAAGATGCTGCAAAGTCCAGTTCTTCTCTTCTTCTGAGCTGTTTTTGAAATTAGTAGGCTCCTAGGTCTGCTCTCCAGAGGCTTTGGGTTTTGCAATATTGTAATTTAACCTGCAGTCCCAACCAGGCACCTATTTATTTAAAGCACTAATTTAAGGCCAGTACTTCCTCCCACCCTGCTGTCAGTTAGTGTGACTAAAAGCACTGCTGTGTTTGGTTTTTTTAGAGGAAATACTTTGTCCTGGCTGTCGTACACCGATGCTATTGTGTGAACTCTAAGGGCAGAAGCTGTGCCCTGTACTCATGGCAGTGGCAGAATCCTAGGACTGGTGATTGTGTTATTCACATCTGAATCTTTCCCCAGGCAGTACTGGCCAAGAAGCCACATATGTGGAAAATATATTATGTTTACACCTAGCAGCAGTTGCAGTATGTACTTCAGTAGCAAGGCCAAGGCCTGAAAGGAGCCCTGTGGTGGCAGAAGTACATTAGGTCCTGCCCAAAGCTTGTCTGACCAGCTGTGGACATCCTGGGCTCACTTTACAGCCGGTGCAGAGACAAAGGCACATCTGGAGGATGCCATCTCAGCCTCGTCTGACCACATAGGGTGATGGAAGTCACACCCTTGCAGTGCCTGCTTCTCTGCTTTGGCTGTTGGGATGACTGGGCTCCATGTGTGCATCTCCACTGCCAATCCAGCAGCACGGAGGGCGTCGGAGCCAGGGGGCATGGTTGGAACCTCACCTCCATCTAATGGGTCTGGCCAAACCCTTAATGCAGAACATCTCACTCCTTCCACTCCTTGGTTCCAAAACACAGTGGTGTTACTGGAGACAGGCAGTCCTGGGTGTGGCTGCTATCTTGCCTCTTGATTAAAGCTTCTGGATCCTGCCAGCAGGTTTAGTTTTCTCAAGGATTATGGCTTTCTCATTCCTTCTTCTGAGATGATGCAAGCCTAACAAGTCTGTACCTCTAATTTTGTTCCCACCCATCAGTCTCCTGTCAATGCAGACTGTCAGGAGCTGTCTCACACCTTGTTTTCAGGTAGCACGTAGCACAGTGAGCTCTCAGCATTGACTGAACTGCAATGCACTTTTGGAAACATAAAATATAACAAACAAATAAAAAGAAGTCAGTAATAATACCTAGAAGAAAAGCATGCAAGTGGGTAACTTTCCTCTCCAAAACAGGTGGCTCTGACCAACTGACTATCTGTAAAACAAAGGCCATTACATTTGAAGCATCAATTCTTTTATCATAGTTGTTATTGTGTTAAAAAGCATCTCTTGATTTAAAGAATGAAAGTGTTGGAGCTTTCAGCACATCTCTAAATAACTCATTCCAATAGTTAATCATTTGCACTATTAAAAACGTTGCCTTGTACTGCTATTCTAAATCTATTTTACTCCTGCTGTCATTGTGCTTGTTTCTAACAGCCTGAATATTAACAGAGATCTCTTGAGTTTGAAGCCTATGATAAAGTGCCAAAGGATGTAGCCTCTGGATTTTATTAATTTAATTCAGTATTTATGCAATGCATTTGTACTTCATGGTTTACAAGGTCCCTGCCAGACTCCCACTGTGCAAGTTTTTGTACAAGACCAGAACTGATCCCTGTCCTAACAGTGTTATCACCCAGAAAGCAGTATGTTTGGGTGCTTCACCATTGCCATTCATCACCCTCTTCCTCTGACTGTACACCGCAGACAACCTCCTCCATCATTTTATGTCTTAAACCTCTCCATCTTTTTCTCTTCTGATTTCAGCTGTGACACCACTTTGAGACATCCACTGGCTGCTGTGGACAGAGACCGTGAGTGTGGCCAGGAGGAAAGGCAAGTAAGGAAGGAGAGTAGCCAGATCAGTATCCCTAGCAGTTTGAGGTGGTTCGTAGCCTCTCGCTGGCTCACCCTTGTTTGGGAGCATCATGGCAGAAGGTGAGCAATGAAGCAGTACCATCGGTGGTGGGCCATTCCTCACCAGCATGACGGGCACCATGGGGAAGTGTGATGCATGCGCTCGACTCCCCCTGACCAAATGAGCAGCAGTTTGGTACAGGCTCCAAAGGAGGTAAAGGTCTGAGCCATAGGTGGGCCAAGAACTCCTCTAGGAGACCCCTGAAGGAGCAGAGCGACACAGTGAAAGTTGTGGGTACAAGGAGTCTGGTGCATACCTCTCCCATTTTATGCAATTTGACTACGAGCCAACCACTTTATCCCATAAATATGACAGCCGAAGTGAGCCTTCTTTGAGCTCTCTCAGCTAGGCAGCGTGGCTGCATGGCAGTGATCTCCAGCAACGAGATCTTTTACCAAGGACAGATTGCTGGATGAGCCCAATTCGAGTTCTCCCTGGACAGCAACTGCTGCACACCAGGCAACTCTCCCCTTAAGCAGGGACGCCTCTCCATGTTAAGAGATGTTAGTCATTTAGCTTAAATAGGTTTTAAATAGAATTAATCACTTAGAGTTATAACGTTGTGTGATTTAATATGCTGTTTGCTTAGCTTTACTTACCTAGCACGAGTAGCTAGGTTTGCTGAAGCCTTAGGTCACAAGCTGTAAACTTTCACTTAGATTTACTGAACATGTACCTACTTAGTCAAAACAGGGGTCTCCAGAGCCAGCGTAAATCATGAGATAAGGAGGCTTCAAGGCTACAACCCTCAACAGCACCTGCAACTCAACAAGATGACGAACAGCCTGTCTGGAGACAGTGAAGGAATCCAATAAGGAGTCAGAAGGTGTCCAGCCAGAATCACTACTGGACCAAAGGGTGTCTGGAAGGTGCGTGAAGAGAGTGTGAAGAGTGCGTGAGGGGCAGGTGAATAGTCTGTAAGGGTATAATTGCCCAGGCATTTTTTTGCCCGGGCTAGTCCCTCCCCAGAGGCACCCCGCTGGAGCTGACCCTGCTGCTGTACCACTCTATTAAAATAATTATTTATTTTTATAAGATTCGATGCCTGAGAGTCTGTTTCAGGAAACTGAGGGTTCGAACTTTGGGGTGAACTAACACTGGATGCCTGGACAGAGCAGTAAGTGATTGATAGCATGCTAAACTTTGAAATCCCAACTAAGTGATATAAAGGATTGATTGTGCACACATAATTCCCTTAGCCATAAACCATTGACCATGTCTGGGACTAAGATTGGATCTGGCCACACCTAGACTCCTCTCTGAGGAGTTTAGAAAGGAAGGGAGTACTTCCTGAACCTCATAACTCAACGGGAGGTTTTCCTTACCCTTTGAATCTCTTAGCCATAAACCGATGACCAGGTCTGAGATGAAGTTTGGATCTAGCCACACCTAAGCTACATCAGGAGTTTAGAATGCAAGGAGGTCCATTCTGAACCTTGTGAGTCAACAGGAGGGTGTCCCTTACCTTTTTGCATCTCTGATCTCCGTGCAAATCATCCTAAATCAATTCTAACTCGATTTTCCTTTGTATGTTTCTCCCACGTGGTAAGTAATAGAATTAACCTTGCCATTGAACTCTGTTAAGTTGCACTTTACAGATTCTTTAAGGATCCTAAATCACTCGTCTGCAACAGGAAGGCATGAAGATGCCTGTGTAAATACCTGACAAGTAGGCAGCAGAAACTGGCATCAAGACCTGTTTCAAGGGGGGAATCAACAGCATGTTGCTAAGCTCTTCTCTGAAGAGTTTATTGTCCTTCTGCCCTCCTGGCCCTTGAATCTCTTAGTTATAGCAGGAAAATTGTTTCACTCTTGCTTTTCTTCCTAGCTCAGCACTGGGCTCCTTTCCCAGACCAAGTTTTTCAGCTAATTTTATAGAGACTCTTTCCCCATGAGACAGTGAGGAGGCAGATGTGCTCTCTGACATGCCATAGCGTGTCTGCTGGCACTGCCATGCTCCAAGTCCAATCTTTGGTATCTCCACTGAATCAGGTGGTGTCTCTCCAGTGGGACTGCTTGCCCTTAGAGACATGTTCTTCTTCCTTTCCTTCTCAGAAGAATGGGACAGTCACATACAGCACTGTCATCCTGCCTAGAGGTCGTGGTAGGAGACAGGAGATCCGGCCTGGAAAAATATTTGGAGTCAAGAATGTTTTGAAAGACTAGACTAGAGGGGTCAGGCATGCGAGGAGAAAGATTTGCTATTTGTAGCAAATCCAGTGTCAGCCGTGTGAACAGAGAGACAGGGCTGGAGGCACAGTGTGGGAAAGCACGCAAACAAGCCCAGCAGCTTCTTTGTGGCTAAAGGGTTTGAATGCTGGCATGTTTTTCAGGTTTGTTTTTCAGGGAGGTATTTTTCCTTTGAGACATTGGTTTTGGTGCTTGAGAGCCTTGAGGAAGAGGAGGACTGGTTATCCACATTATGTCAGTGAAGATGGATGAAAACCTCCTTTCATTCTCCTTTCCCCCTCCTCCTCCTCATGTTTTCTCCTCATTTTGTTATCACAGAAGGAGACAGCTTTCCTCAGCTGGCTCTCAACTCCTCACTTGATCCTGGATTTCCTCACACCTATTCCCATTCATTTTCCTTCTTAACCTTTCCTTAGTACTCCAGTTTTTAAGGAATCCACATCCCCCTCAGCTTTAATTTTTGCCCAATATCTTCCTTTTCCTCACCATTTTCTGGATCCTTACCTCTTTTCTTGTTCTGCCCTCTCTCCAGTCTCTCTGTCTTTAATCTCTTTTCCCTGACACACTTTATTTCTGGTATGCCTTGCAAACCGTGTCCATACAGCCTATTGCCTGTAGCCTCTCCTGTCCCTCTACACAGCTTTGCCTACCACTGAGAGATCACTTTTCTCACGTGTCCCTTTGACCACATCACCTGCCTCTTTGCATCTTCCCTGGGCTCCTTCTCCTTCATCACATCAAACATAAGGTGCTTGCCCGCACTGCCGGCACTGCTGGGCTTGTTGCACTGTCACCCCTTGGTGGGTTTGGAGGAGGCAGCCCCTGCAAGGCCATGCTGCTGCTGCTGCCAGCTCATGCTGCCCACTTCCAACCCAATGTGCATTTTCCCAGAGCCCTTCTGCTGACATCAACAGCCTTAGGGCTGTTTTGGATCTGATATTAATATTCCCTTTTGCATCACTCGCTATAGGCATCACTCCCTGGGATGCGTATAAAAGCCTGTGATAGCAGATAAGCTGCTGGAGCACTGAGTTGTCAAAACCTCTGACCGGCTCCATCTCACTGTGTTTGACTCTTCTGTCTGTCTGTGATCCCATGGTGGAGAGCGTGTTCTTCCCGGGGCAGGGCAGTCCTTTGGCCTTTGTCTTCCCAGCATGGTGAGTGCCATACCATGATGATGGCACACAGTCTCTTTAGTAATAGGGATGTTAGCAAGAACAGAAAAAAAATGTCCAGCTCCAAGGTCAAGGGTCACAACAGCTATCTTAAATGAGAGAGAAGATGCAGAGGGGCCTTGCTTGGAGAGAAAATGGGATTGGGAATAGAGGAGTGGAGCTCCATCCTGGCTTTCATGTTGATGCTCTTCATAGGAGATGAGAGCCTGAGACTCTTGCTCTTCAGGCTGAGTCAAGGGTTATCTGTTTGCTGGTAAATACAGAGCTAAATAGGCAGGCAGACCCCAGCCTCAAGGAAAGAGCTGCTCAGAGTTCCCAAAAAGCAGAAAAGAGGCTTGGAAGACAGCTTGGGACTGTGTATCCCAGTGAGGCAGAGGTGCCACTTTGAGGGAGGAGGTTGATGCGCAGGTCCAGGGCAGAAGCAGGATGTCTGTGTTTCCTGGTGGAAGTCATCGATCTGCTCAGCATGATGGTTGCTGTCGTGTTCATCTTGAGACACCTCATGCTGCCTTTTTGTTGGATAGGGACCATGCCTATCCTAGGGTAATGTGTGTCAGTCTTGGAGTGGGGTGTTTAAAGGTATTGCCTGGCCTAGGTTTGCCTGGGGAGCAGGGTTTACCACCCTTGTGAAAATCTTTTCCCCTGCTGCCCAAGGAATTGCAAGCCTGGGGTCAGACAAATAGCTAATAGCTAAGGTTTAGCTTCAGTTCTTGATTTCCCAGGAGCCTTTTTACATCTAGGAAAATGAAATTTTAAGCCTCTCTTTTGGAGCCGCTGTCTTCAGGTCAGGCTGTGTCTGTGCTTTCAGTTCCATCATTTTTCCTGAACATGACTAACTCTTTCTGTCAGGGCTGGGTGACCAGGCATCTGCCTGGACCAAAACCAAGCCCACTTACTACATTTCCTGTTGTTCCCCAGCCTGTCCAGCCCACCTCTGTCTCTCCCAGCTGATAACACCACACCAAGAGGTGCTGACGTATTTCCTTGCCTTAATACTTCTGTAAGTCATCCCTGAGTAGAGGAATGACAGTCTTGGAGTCTAGTCTATTTTTAGCGCTTTTACAGGCTCCTTCTCTGACCTTGGGCAGGCACTTTAACCACCCCCTGTCCCATTTCATCATTTGCGATATAGAGCACTCCTACCTCATCTGCAAACACTTGTGGGTTGGTAGCACTTGCAGATTTTTGCTTGGAAATCACTTTAACGGTATAAACCAGCTTTGTCTAAAAGTGACCTGTGCCTTATTGGCACCCAGGATTTTTTAAGGTTGTTGGCAACACAGGTGATCATATCTAACTTCTTGAGTGGGAAAATGCACATTTTCTTGACTGAGGAACTGCTCTGTAGTCTCCTTCCCATCCTGACTATTCTGAAAACATTAATTTTCCCAGTCACTGAAGGAATACAGCCTTTACCCAGCAGTAGCTCTGCTGATCATAGACTCAGAAGAGTGGTTTCATTCCCTTTAGGCAGTTCAGAGGTTTTATATGTGCTAGTTCTATAGGTTTGGTCAAAATATTCAGAGATGGGTGTTGATTAGGGGTATGTGATCCAAGGGTCTTCATCCTTCTTCCTCTGGTTAATCTCTCCTGAACGAGGGTCTGCCAAGGTGAGGTGATACTGCTCCACAGGAGGGTTTCAGATGCCCATTACAACTCCCAGAGAGACGGGAGGAGAATGCCTTTCCCAGGCACCTTGGCAGCACATGGCTGGCAGCAACAGTGGTGACAGATACCCCAAAAGGGGCAAAGTGGGTTCGCAGCAGTGCCAATATCCCGCCACCTGTCTTCTCCCTCTCCCTTAGCCAGGCTCATGGCTGGAGAGGGCAGCTAACACCTTCTTCGGGGTGGTGAATCTGACTTTGCAGCATCCCCCTGGCAGCCCCAGGAAGACTTCTGGCTGCGTCAGCCAAAATTCCTGCTGGGGACTCTGCTGCAATGCAGCACACCACACCCCCGCCAGCGCTGAGCCCCAGCCTGGACAGCCAGTGCCGCTCAGCTTTAGTCCTGCACCGCCGTAGGCTTCCCTCCTCCTCTTCCCAACGAGCCTGGATGATTTCAGGTTGCTTGGCGTTATCTCCTGCAGGCAGTTGGCGTCCGCAGCGTGTGTCAGCGCAGCCCGGCGCATGTTTGGTTTCACAACGCAGAAAGCGCTGGCTCCCCGAAGGGATCGGCTGTGGTTTCATATTTCATTTCCCTCACACGCTACACCCGAATTCCAGACGCTTTCTGGCTTCGCTGCTGCATGGACTCAGAGCACAGGTCCTTTGCCGAACCCAGCGGAGGCAGACGGGGCTTCCCTCAGCTCCAGGGAGTGCACCATGAAGACGTCAATCGTGTTTTTGCTTTGCATCACAGTTTTCCCAGGCTTTTCCCAGGGCAGAGTTGTCGGAGAGGATGAAACTGGTTTTGCTGAGTGTAATGTGTTCTTCCCTGGACAAGTCCCACCCGAAGGATTTACGGAGCCGTTCCACGTGAAAATCTGTCAGCAATACAACAAAGAGCCACGCTTTGCAACCCTCTACAGTACTAAGGACAAAATCCCTCTTTATTCAGCTTTTAAGTATACAAAGCCAGCCCAAAACAAGGAGGAGAACTGGCTGGTTGAACCGCAGGTAAGTCAGCTTTTCCTTCGCTGTAAAGGAAATGTTCCTGGAGAACATTTCCTCTGGGGTGAAGCTGGGGCTAGGGTTTTGCAAAGGAGGCAGGAGTTCTGCTTGTTGAACTTCTTTCGATATTAATTTAACCCAAGCAGAACTTATTTTTGTGCTTGGAACTGACCAAACAAATAGTTCCTTGTCCCACGGGGCTTATAATGAAGGCTGGGAGGCTGCTGCGTGCAACGTGCCGTGCCAGGGGAGAGGAAAGTTATCTTTGCCACCAGCTGATGCGTCTGTCCTGCCTAGCCAGCTATCACGGGCAGGGAGCACTGCCGATGGGTAGCAGAGTTAAACATCGCAGTGTCAAGTTGAAGTTTGTTCTGTTGCCAGCGTGATCGCAATGTTGATAAGAGTTCTTTAGCTTCGCTGCGCAAGGATAAAACATCCATTTGTGGTTCACCAAGTTGACGCTGCAGCTTTTTGTTGTGTGCCTGTGTTGCAGACTCGGGTAGGGAAATGAGTTGCCGTGTCCTGGAGCGTGAAGGCTTCAGTCAGGTCAGAAGTGTGCAGTATAAAACAAATTTCGCTGGAGCCTCAGTGGTTTTTGTCTCCCCTGACACTTGGCATGTTGAAGCAAGTCCTTCAGGCTGTTAAATTTAAAGGAAATCCTTAAAAAATGCCCTGAGAGGACAAGTACGCTTTACCTCTCTCTCTTTTTTTTTTTCCTTGTTTCAGGTTTTTCAGCAGTGATCACAGGTAATTTTGTAGCAAATATCAAGCTACCCCCATCCATTGAGCTCAGGAAAGATTGGCAGCATGCAAGGGTGCTTCATCAGGGCAGGAATGGCTGTGGTATCAGAGCAGCATGTTGGGAGCAGGGCCCTTAGGTGCTGGGTGCTAGATGTAGCCAGAATCAAAGCTCACCCCTGTCTCAAGAGAGTGGTTGCCATGCTCATTTTCCTCATATGGGGTGATGAGATAGTAAGACCACGAGGTCACAGGCAGTGAAGACAGGAAATCCTACATCCCTGCCTTCACCTCGGACCATCTCCCTGCTCTCTGGGCTGGGTTTTGAGTTGCAGGAGTTCCCAAGGGCCTTTTCATCTGCTCTCCTTGCACTTCACAGATGGCCGTGGGAGGTGTCTGCTTGCCCTTTTAAAACAGAGGGAAGCTTTTTGCAGAATGCCGTTACGGAGTTGAGGAAGGGTGATGAGTTTTTGAAGCACAAAGGGGACCTAGGCAAGTGAGCATTTGCTGTCAGTGCCATGGAGACAGCGAGGCAAAGCAGCAGAGATGAGATCCTTTCCCATTTGCCTCAGCCGCTGATGCCCTTCATCACCTCTAGCCACCATATCTCCTCCTGCTCCTCATGGTCTGACTCACCAGACCTGCCCAGGCAGGCTTGAAAGCCATTCCTGCCACGGAGCAGTGGGCAGCCCCTCCACAGCAGCTTCGGTTCTCCAGCACCTCCCTCCCGCTGGCTCCCCTGCCCTCCCCGCTCCATCCCTCTTCACCTTGTCATCATCCCTGCCAAGCACTCCAGAGCCCCAAACCTTGTGTCTCCTGCCTCCAAACCGTACTGCAGCCCCAGAAATAATTGGCCAGGCACTACCTTTAGTTGCTCTGGCTTCTCCAGAGCATCCCCATGCATTGCTGTGGGTCCATTCTTAGTTTACACTAATGGGTCTCCTTCACCCATTGCTGACATGCAGGTGTCTCAGGGGTGGGAGGTAGCAGCTCTGTGGTTCACTGGAGGAACCTCAGTCTGAGACAGAAAACCACTAGAAAAAAAATCATCTGAAGAATCTGTAAGGAGAAAAAATTAGGACTAGGAAGAATTCCTATAACTCAAGAAATAAGCATGTACACCCCTCTCAGACACTGCCACACAGGATCTGGGAGGAGAAAGTGGGGAAGAGATTTCACACCCATTATGTGTGTTCCCATCAAGGCTAGGTCAGATGGTTAGGAGAGGTCAAATGGCTGCTGAAGGGAACACTTAGCAACACCTGCTTTGCAGCATAGCCCCATGAGGTTATATTGCCTATTTTCTGGATAATTTCCTTGCCCAGGCAGGGATAGCCAGGTATGAGCAGGCTCAGCTGCACAGTGGCCTGTGCTTACACCTATGTGCATGCACATGGAGATGCAGAGACAGAGCAGGCAGAAAGAAATCACTATAAAAATGCTCTCTGCACTCTGTTGAGTGCCTCAGGGTCATCACAAGCTTTTTTGGGTAGTAATGATGTGGTGCGGGCACCGTCTCACTCCCTGCATGCCTACCTCCTCAGGAATGTCTGCCTGAGAAACAAATGCCAAATGTAGCACAGAGGCAGTAATTGGGTGAGAGGTGTGAGGAATGTCAGTGCCACCCACTGCTGATTGGCAGCTGGAAACAACGAATTAATTCAGCAATTAGTGAAAAATTAGAGAGCAGGCAGGGTAGGTTGATGAGCAGGGTACTGATGGGACTCCCCCAGGCTCAGGCCTGAAAACCTGCTCTGCCACAGTTTTGCTATGGGTTGAGAGCAAGTCACTTAGGTGGCTTTCATCTCATCTCGTTTTGGTTGTCTGAAAACCTATGGTTTTGACTCACTCTATAGGTTAGAGAGAGATGGAAAACTCTGGAGTTGCTTTTTCTGTCCTAATGTATGAGGGGTTGGATGAATCACCTTGTGTTTTCATTTGGTTGGTGACTACTGCTAGCCAGATGACCAAGGTGGGATTTGCATCGTCCAGCTATAGCTACCTCTGAGCTGCTCTCGCCATCTCTCTTGGTGGACAGTCAAGAGAAACGGGTACTTCTAGAGCCACTCATGTGGACGTCCTGCGACAGCAAGCTTGCCATAAGATACGCTGTGCCTCCTCCCTGGGACCTTTACTAAGGGTAGATGAAGTATCTCCACTGCAATGAAAGGCATAAGCATGCCTGAGGAAACAGCGAGGGGAGTGGAATGCTGAAGTTCACCAGGAATGGTACTAGGGTGGGGAAGGTGGGAGGTAACAGTGTCCTACACTGTTAAATGACCAAACTTGATGGAAGCTGCCTGCTCTAATAGCTGTGTGTTGCCATACTTTTAATCCTCCTCTGCCTCTGCCCTTCTCTGAAACTGCAATCCCCACTTTATGAAACACATCAATATTGTTAGGTGCTCACATCCATACAGGTGTTCAGATGCATAATTTATTTTTAAATCCCCATCCTATGAATTAGGTGTTTACCTGTCTGCTTGGATCTTGCCCTTAGCTATTCCAGGTTATTTGGGCAGGTGGCTTCATGGCTGACTCCATGAATGCAGATACGTTTTGGCGGTGACACAAACCAAAAGCTTTTTGAAGCAGTGAGGAAAGGTAGCTTGCAATGCAGATTAGTTGCAGTGCTGGAGGCAGCTTGCCTTTGGGGCTGAGCTGGAGGAGGCATGAAAACCTCAGTTACACATGAGTTATTACAAACCATAATATGAGTTATTATAAACATAACTTGGTGATGTCAGAGCCTTACGCATGAACAGCACACGGCTGCATTTTTATCATGTTCTTTTTTAATTGCACCTAAACAATCCCAATGGTATGTGCAAAAGCCTGCAGCTGAACAGGTAACCAGAGACATATTTTCTTGATAGGCACCTCAAGGTTTGCATGCATCAGCTCATAAGGAGAGAAAATTAAGTTTATACCATCTGCTTCATGTAGGCTGGGAATCTCTGCCAGGAGGCAGAGCTGACTTGTCTCGGGTTTACGTGTCCTTGTGGTACTGCAGCACTGCCATGGGAGTGAGAAGGGTTCAGTGTCTCTGTGAGCATGTCAGGCTCAAAAGGGCCATAACACGGAGGGCAGTTTCCAGGCACAGCCTCTCACCCGTGCCCGCTCCCCCCATCACCTGTCCTGTGGGATTAAACACGCTGCCTGCATCCCTCGTCCCATGGCACAACATCATAACCTCATCAGAACAGGGAGAATGAGCTGGGGGGGCAGGATGGGACAGTGATTTTGTGGAACGCAAAATGTCTGGCCTCATCAGCCAGCTGCAGCCCGTGAGTTTGGCGCATCTGAGCGAGAGGAGCAGAATAAGGCAGATGAAGTGCAGGTTAAGTCTTTTTTAAGCGGCATATTTAGAAAAAGCTACAACTTGTGCATCAGCACATAGGATTCACTGTGATCCTTCCAGTCCGAAGCAATAAGCATCAGATGCTTCAAAACAAAGTGCAAGAAACCTCCTTAGCAGGAGATGGGGGTGATGCAACCCTCTGCAATGGCCAGCGTTGGCACTGTGACCAGTGTTGGTGCAGAGCGAGCCCTGAGCCCGGACTGCAGGGGCTTGGCTGATGCAGGAGCCCAGCCAGAGCTCAATTCCTAGGCGAGGGTGATGGATAGCTGCTGACACTCGTGGTGCTGGCCATTTCACCCTGACTCTCAGCACAGGTTGACGCAGAGCTGTGAGGAGGTGATGAGTCACTAAGAGGATGCAAACTCTGGGTAAGGTTGCTGGACATCTGTCCAGCTGGCACTGCAAGATGGCCAAGGGACGAGGAAGGATGACTGGGGAGTGATTCGAGGTAGACCATGAACTGTCTGCCATAGATGTCTCCAAAGTACGTATTATATAGTGCAGTAAGCAGTCTACAGGCCAGGAGCAAATACTACAGGTTTAATTGGGCCAGCACAGTGCTAGGAGCTGAAGGCCACAGCCTTTGAAACAGAGACTACAGGAGGCAGTGACTGCCAGAGATCATCTGCCACCCCCAAGCTTCTACCAACATGCTCACCCTTTAATTTGGGGAAGAAAATGACAATCTGGCACCCCCTCCCGGAGCGGCTGCAGGCAGTGTCAGTAGGGCTGACTAAGGAGCAGACAGAGCTGCTGCCACCTGAGAAAGACCTGAGCACGTCCCAGCATTTAGTGCTTCTGCTCCCACTGCTCATTACCTGCCCATGCATGGCTCCGTGCATGACTCCAGGACAAATTCCTGCTGCAGCAATTGCTACCTCTGGCTCTGTTGCATGGGAATGGCAGACACAAGCAGGCAGCACAGATTCCATCGAGGACCTGCAGTGATGGCATCCTCACCCATGTTATGCCAGGAGCTGTGTGGTCATTAAGGATGAGGTTCAGACTATTAATGACATGAGGTTCAGACTACTAATGACAAGCCCTGAGACAGCCCTCGGAGCTCACTGCTGTGTCTGTGTTCAGGGCAGGGAAGTTCAGGTCACCTGCCATGGTGGCTGGCTTCATTCTGGCTTCTTACACCATCAGTGGTGAGAGGTAAATGCCTTCTCTAGACATCTTATATACCATGGTTTTTGTCTTCATGGCTTGGATTTGATAGTTCAGAGGGACTGAATTAAGGTGCCATGGTAGGTGCTTAAATGAACTGGAGGTACCACCACTGTAGGAGGTGAACACATGGCCCTAAACCAAGCCATCTATTGGTCTTAAAAATCTCTTCTAGGAAAAAAAGCACAAGTTAGAGGTTTGGTGCAGGGTAGCGGGTGAGATTCTGGAGGCTGTGTTGTGCTGCGAACCAGATTGGAGAGCTGCAAGCATCCCTTGCAGCCTAAATGGATGTGTTTGACAGGGCAGCTAAGTAGAGCATACAGTCCTCCGAAGCACTGCAAGGAAAATAAGGAGGGAGTACAGGATGTGGTCCGAGGCACAGCATGTAATAGCAGTCATAATGGAAAATATACTTCAAGGCCCCTTTTACATACTGCTTTCTAGGAAAGGCAAATTGCATCCAGTAACTCTTCTCTCTACTGTTTCAGATAGACGATCCAGAAAATGACCTGCATGAGATGGTGCATGAAGCTGATATTGTTGGCATTGTGGCCAACCTTGGTGCAAATCAAGCCTTGACCTCAGACTACGTGGGCTCCGGTTACGAGAGAGGGCTGCTCAATCCCAGCTTGCTCAATGAGGAGGATTTCCAGGTGGCCACTTACACGCTCACGAACGCCGTCCCTCTGAGTCCATCTCTGAGCAAAAGCTGGCACAGAGACATCGGGAGGGTAGTGGAGCAAGCTCTGGTCCCTCACTGCTCCAAGAAAGATCATCTGTATCTCCTTGCAGGTGCAATTCCTTCCAGTGTCCGAGTTAAAGGCAAGGTGTCAGTGCCAGAGACCCTCTGGCTGGCAGCCTGCTGCGATGCGCCGGAGGGATGGTCCCTGGGACTAGTGAAAAAAATGAATGATGAAATCAGCTTGGTGGACCTCACGGTGGGAGAGCTGGAGAAGCAGCTTCTCGCAGGAGTTCACTTGTTCAAGGGCAAGTGTGGGGAAGACAACAAAAACCAGGAGAAAACGGAAGCAATACTGCAAGCTGTCAGTCAGATCCGCTCTGGAGAGCAAGTAGGAGCAAGTGACAACCAGGAGGCCAAAGATGGCGGCTTGGTGAGAAGAGTGGCTGGCATCATTGCTACCCCTTTCATCAAAATTCTGGAACTCCTCATCTACGTGTTTGTGGAGCTGGTGAAATTTGTGTTTTATTTTCTGTGGCTTGTTATCAAGCGGGTTGGTGGTGCAGTTTTGGATGGACTCTACAGCCTGTGGAACGGGGTGGTGTCCTACCTTAAAGCCATCAGCATGGTACTCATCAGCATCCCCTATGATGTGGGGAGAGTCATCATCAACATCTTCCTGGGCTTCCTGCAAATTGTTCAAGATGTGGCGTCCCTCACCTACAGGATCCTGCGCATCCCCGTGGGGTTTGTCCTTCACCTCGCTGCTTTCCCTTACGAATCCATCTGTGCCATTCCCTCCGTCCTCAAAGACATGGCCACCGGGATCGGGGGCACCTTCTCTCTGGTCATCGATGCCACAGGCACACTTCTGCATGGCTTTTATTACCTGGCTTGTCACATAGTCAAACGGTTTGTCCCTAAAGGCTCCTCTGATGACTGATAGGGATGGAAACCAAGGCTGCAAAGACACGGAGTGAAGGAAGAGTGGGGCAATGCTTTAAGATACGTGGCCAAATGCTGTCAATTTTATTCTGGTATTTATTGTAGTGACATTAATAACAATGAACCGACTGGGGAGTAACAGGGAGGGCTGAGGTAATGTCGCCGGGGGCAGCCACCATTGTAACTCAAATTCTGTCTGTTGTAAACTGTTCGGGTTTTATCGGTGCAGGCCACAAAGTTTCTGTGATTTTCAAATGTCAAGATGCTTCCTCTGGGAGATGTGTGCTATATGTGGTATGAGGTTATTTCTTTCCGGCTATGATAACACTGAGCCCTACGCACTGGCAGTGAGCTCTGCAGAAGCCCATCCATGCCAAGGAGGAGGTGGTGGTTATGGAGGATTTTAGTTACAGAGGGTTTTCTGGGACCTGGAGAAAGGAGGAGGCGAGGGTACAAGGATTTGGGGCTGGGAAACAGCAGGGAGTGGGGCGGGATGGGTCAAGTTCCTGCTGTTGGTGGCACTGCTCATTGCACTGGGGTCCCACGGGTGGAGGGGGTGCGACCAGGTGTATCTTATAGTCCTCAGGCCTTTCCAGGCAGCTGAAATTGTGTGGATCTTGCTGTGAGGAAAGACCTGCTACTCGTCCTTTTGCATGGTGGGAAAACATTTTCCCTTAGCCATACCAAGGTCGTCTTCCCCCAACCCTTCCTTGCTCCCTGGTGACCACTGAAGGTCTAAGCCCTGAAGCTTAAAGATGTGGTGTACCCTGAAGGTCTAAGCCCCTGAATGTCTCAGCCCTGAAGCCCTTGTGCCTGCTCTGAAGCCCAGCGGCACCCGGGAGTCACGCTTTTGGCTTTGAATCAGTTGCCACCTGCTCTGCCTCCCTTGAGAGCTGACAGCTCCCCGAGCACGCAGCGGTATTTATGTGCCTGAGGTCTCTGTGAGACGATGCCCAGGCTGGCGATGGGTAACACCACAGCTGTGCTTCTGAGGCTTGTTTTGAAAGCACACGTCGCTGGGGAAAAATGATCCTCCTGGGTTTTCCTCTAGGGCAAAAGAAAAGCAGCTCTGCCCTTTCCATCAGTCTGGGTTGGTGGCGGGGATGCCCTTATAGAAAGGAGACATGGGAGAGGAGGCGCATGGGGAGCATGGGGGGATTTTGCTGCTTTCACGTGGGCTGATTTGCTGCTTTCATAGCCTGTACCCAGAGGCAGAGTCAGAGCAGGGCAGGAGCCAGCCCTGGGCAGGGCAGGCGGATCCCCTCAGTGCTGTGCTGGGCGTGAAGCTGGCCTGAGGGACATCAGGGAAACTTGTCCGGCAACTGGGAGAGAAAAGGCAGAGGGAATAGGATACTTGTGGTGAGTTCCTTGCACTTGGAGGTCCTGGCAGCACTCATGGAAGAGGCCTCTGCCTCCCGCAAGAGGAAAAGACGTCTGGGTGGCTGTTGCAGTTGCAGGAACCAGCATGGCCAAGCTCCACCTAAGCCCTAACAGCAAAGCCTTTTGCTGGGCATTTTTCCTCCTTAGTCAATTTTGGAAACCTGGAGGAGGGAAAAAGTGGTTGTGTTGCCTGTCTCCCATGGGGACTGTGAACTGTCAGGTGGGATGAGAGGCAGGAGGGGGATCTGGGGTGCAGCACTCATTTTGCTGTGTGAATACCCACCTGGTGAGCCCACGCACAAGCAGACACGCTTATGTCAGAGGTGAACCCAACTCCTCTTCTGCACCGCTCGTCCTCCCTGCTAGCTCTTCACCCCTTCCCCCAGCTGGCATGAGCCAGGACCCCCCCACATCTGGCACTCTGGAGCTGGGGCACGCGTGGGGCCTTTGCAGGGACCATCAGTGGTTTGCAGCCAGACGAGGGGCACAGGGACACCCGCCGCTGCTGGAGGAGGGCACGGGGGTACTGCCCTTCCCCAG
This sequence comes from Haliaeetus leucocephalus, assembly GCF_000737465.1. Lineage (NCBI taxonomy): Eukaryota > Metazoa > Chordata > Aves > Accipitriformes > Accipitridae > Haliaeetus > Haliaeetus leucocephalus. The sequence goes on along the minus strand of NW_010973052.1, from coordinate 3,147,639 downwards.
GGCTTGGCTCAGCGAGGGGCTTTGGGTCTCTTGGTACAGATGCCTGCAGGAGGGAGGCTCTCAATCACAGCAGCATTTGCTTTGGCTGGACTCCAAGAGGCATTTGGGAGTTCTACATACACAGATCCTTCCCTTCACCCTCACCTCTTTCCCTCCCTCCAGCACCACGTTGGTTTTGGACCCCAATCTGCCATAGCATCCCATAAGGAGTCCCAGGGGTGTGCAAGCCAGTGCTGCTGTCCCCGTGGGCGACCCAGCGGTGCTGTGTTGGTGGTGGCCAGTCCTGGGTTGAAGAAAGCCCAATTACTCAACATGGCAACTGTGCCTCTCTGCCTCATGCTGCCTGTGGCAAGGCTGAGCTGGGAGGGGAGACATTCAGAGGGTAAAGGAGATTCTGGTGGTTCATGGTGGCAAGAGAGGGTTGTTTCCTTAGCTCAAGGGCTGCATTCAATGCAACCAGCTGTGCGTGCACATCCCGGACCAGCACACCCTGACCAGGTGGCTCCCCGTTCAGCAATGATGCTAATGGCATCATTGGGGATGCCAATGATGGGGATGAAGTGGGGAGGCAGTGGGATGAATGGGAGAGGCGATGACTCCTTGTCTCACCCTTCGTGGGCCATGGCTGGTTTGTGGAGAGAGGCCGCCTCCAAGCAGTGCTGGCTTTGTTCAAAAGGAAAGGCAGCTTTTGTGTGCCAATATGGGTATAGTTAGGTGAAGGCAGTGGTGTTTTACAAGTCCCTCCTTTGCCTTGGAGCTGTTGGTTTGGGGATTTTGGGTACAAGGGGCAAGGTCCAGGTTGCTGCTCCCAGCAAGCAGACAGCAGCCTGCGGATGCTCTCCAAACCACACTTTGCATCTCTGCCTACTCAAACGTGCCTTTCCTGCTGCAGAGCCAGAGGTGGAGCTGGTTTCCCACTCCCTCACGAGACCCCGTCCCAACCCCAGCACTCCTCTCGGGCTACATGGCAGCTGTCAAGGCAGGAAAGCAGCCAGCTCAGGTCCCAGGAGATGACAGGGTGGGGTGACGGGCACCAGCCTCGGGGACCCAGGGTCCCCAGCAGCCTCTGGAGGCACGTGTGGTGGCAGCAGCCGGCGATGCACTTCTCAGGGGTCCTGCGCCCAGAGCAGCTTCCCCACAGCTTAACCCAGCAGCCCCCGCATCCCAGCTCCACCAGCATCTCCGGTGCACCCCCCCCCAGTTGCAGCGATGTGGGAGCTCATGTGCTGAGAGGCACAAAAGCTGAGGCACCTCAGGAGGTCTGCGTTGCCGCATCTCCATCGCCATCACTGCCCAGCCTAGCTTGGGTCAGGCCAGCAGGTCCTCATGCTGCAACTGTGTCTTCTGACCGCAGGTGGGCAGTCCTTGAAATCTAAGGGGCTGCAGCACTGTAGGATTTGGGTAGATGTGGAACAGTATTATCAAAATTGTCTTAACGTGCTCAGATTTCAAATGCTAAGAACCGCAACTGGCACGGGGCATTTTTCTTCTGCGCTGCGTGTCTGAGCAGGTGATGGGAAATCTGTATTGAACGCTGAGCAATTATCACAGAACAAGCAACATCCTGCTACAAACTAACTATTGTTTGAGATTATTCTTATCTGGGCATGATTTATGGCTTCTGAGCTTTACTCTATCCTTGGAAACATATGGCTTCAACAAAATAAAAGTTACTTTTCCAAAGAGGGGCTGGTATCATGTTTCTGTCACAGTTGCAAACGGGATAATGCAATCCCGGGGTGCCCTGACTAATCAAGACAGCACCAGCAGCACAGTTGTTCTTTGTTATGGCTTGACATCTGATATTAATGGCCCTTTTGTGCTTTTAAAACACCTTTCCTCTCTCAAAGCACTTTAAAAGAGTCAATTCATTAAGGTGCAGAATATGTAGGTAGAAGCTGGGGGGTTGCAGGCAGTGAATTTAGCTCTGTGTGTGCCCGAAGAGAGAGGGAATGTTTTACTCTTGTGAGATGCAGTGAGATGCAGCTCGGGTGCAGCACAATGGCCAGGTACAGATTCTGTGATACAGAAAAATCACATCACAGCAGGATGACTCTTCGCAGCTGACAGGGAGAAACTCCCTCTTGTGCAATGCCATTCCCTTGACCGGTTTTACCACAACTTCTTGAGAAGGAGAACAAGTAGTCCCTAAAAGTGGCCATTTTCCTCCACTGACAGTATAGAGATCCTGGGCTGAGTAAGCCAGATGTTGGCACCTGCGTTTTATGGGTACCTCTCTTTGGGCAGACGAAGCCCTCCAGTGGAGTCTGCGTTCCTCTCAGGTCTGCAGGAACTGGTGAGACACTGGAACAGGTTGCCCAGAGAAGTTGTGGATGCCCCGTCATTGGAAGTGGTTGAGGTTGGACAGGGCTTTGAGCAACCTGACCTAGCGAAAGATGGCCCTGCCTCGACCAGATCACCCAACGCTTCGACACAGGGGTCTCCGTGCACCTCGAGGTGACCCTTGTCCCTGCTGCATTCATCCTGGGGCTGGTCACTGATAAGGGCAGGGGGACTCAGCAACCCCAGCAGCATGGTCCCTCGGTCACAGCCCTGGGCTCAGGTCCTCTGGGTCACACCTCTGCTGCCATTGCGTGTTTTGGAGCTGCTCATCTCTGCGTGGAGCTCCATCGCCAGCTCCGTACCTCCCTCTGGCCAGGGAGCTGCTCCAGTTCGGCAGGGAACCGAGCCATGCTTGTTCACAGGTTATCTCTCCAGCGTAGTCAGTGCCAGAAAATGGAAAAGGTATTGGAAAATAAATACCAGTGTAACTCGTTTGGCTAGGAAAGATTGCCTGGGAGCAAGGAGCATGAGGTGTGTCTGGGGTGTGTGCGTTAGCAAGATTGCAGTCCCATGGGTTTGACATGGGACGCTTTCTCTTCGCTGCATGGTCTCCCAGGCTGTTGGATTTACTTCGATTTGGGAATGGATCTCACACGGGGTAACATCTGCCATTGATTTCCACAGACCTGGTGTTTCCAGCCAAGCAGAAAGGCCTACAGACTTTCCAGTGGTGTTAGTGTTACAGCTGGTTGGAAAATCTCCAAGGAAATATATCCTGTCAGAACACGGTGATTTATCAAACAGGGTTCTTTTCATGGCAATTTGCCATATTCAGTGGAAAAGATTTTTCAGGCCCAGGCTAGAACAAGGACCAGAATCATCCAAGACCAGCCCAGAGTCTGGACTGGAGGTTCGGATGTGGACATTCAGCACCCACTGCTGCCTAAAGCCAGGCCTGGCATGTGAATGTGGCTGTCTCCACCTCACAGGAGTGCCCTTACAGCCACGGCCCATCTGAGCTTATGTCTCATTTTCTCCCATTTGTAAGGGTGAAAAAAACTTGTTTCCTTTCCAAAAATACTGAAATTGTGACTGTATTCCTGAGAGGTAGAAGCCATTTTCCACTGACCTAGCAGCAAAGTTGCCTGCAAAGCTGAAGCAGTGGCTTCAAATTCCTCTGCAGTATCATCTTTATTAATATCTTGATGTTTCAAACTAATTTAACATGGTGGAGAACGGACTTTTGGAGCAGATGTCACTGCGTGTTTACTGCTGTGACATTGTGGATTTTTGCCAAACCTCCCAATGTCTGCTGGTAGAAGATGGTTATGGACCAAAGCCAGGAGATGCAGCAGGCGGGCAGGATGATGCTAGTGGGCAGGGGAGGAACCATGGGAGCTCCTCACTGGTGGGAGAAGAGCAGCAGATGGAGGGGGTGCTTCAGACTAGATTTAAGGAAGAAATTTTTTACGATGAGCATGTTTCACACACTGGCACAGGTTGCCCAGAGAGGTGGTCAATGCCCCATCCCTGCAAACATTCAGGGTCAGCCTGGACGGGGCTCTGAGCAACCTGATCTAGTTGAAGATGTCCCTGCTCATTGCAAGGGGGTTGGACCAGATGACTTTTAAAGGTCCCTTCCAACCCAAACCATTATATCATTCTATGACACCAAGTGGCCGGTAACTAACTAGTGAACAGTAATGGCTGAGAAGTGGTCTCTGTTTGGTCCTGACACCAACAAGCTGCTGAGAGGAGCGGAGCAGCTCCAGAGGATGATACGATAGAGTCAGGGAGACATCGCTGTCTGGATTTATGCCACCCAAGTGTGGGCATTTAAAATCTGCAGGCACTGGGCTCCCTCCATTCAGTATAAATATCTCACTAGGCTTTCACCTGGGCATCTCAGCTGGATGCCTAAAGCTGGGGCCAAGGACGCTTAGCTGGGGTTGGCAGCTGATGGGGCTTGTCCCATCCATGGAGACCTTTGAGGTGTCCATTGACGTGGGTCACCCAGGTGATTGTACGGGTGGGATGGTCTTTCCCATAGCCTCTTGGAAGGCTCTTGGGTCACCAAGTCCTTCCATGCGAGTAGGAATGATACCAGGGGCTGATGCCTCCCAAGTGCTGCTGGAAATGACCCCCGGTTCTGGCAGCCACATTTGGGCGGTGGTTGGCATTTGTGCGTGGTCCCACTGCAACAGACGGGATTAACCAACATGTGCGCCTCAAACCCTACGAGTTGGCCTGACCTGTGTGGAGTGATCCCATCCCCCCAAAAACTTGGCCCACAATTTTTTGAGTTCATGGAAAACATGCATATTTGTGGGGTGGCTGAGTGCGCCCTGCACCCTCAGGCATCTGCGGGGTGTAACTGTACACCTTTGCACTGTAGGTGATAGCCTGCACTTCAAAAAAACACTGCACTCTGCAAAACTGAGATGAGTTATTTGACGCGGAGCAAAGGGGCCGCCTTCTCAAGGATCTGTGAGACCACAGAGCCCAGTAGCTGCAGAAGAGGTTTGAATGGTAACAATTAGCGTCCTGGTGTCAGAGAGGTGCAAATGATCTCTGAGGCTCACCATCCCACCAGTTAAGGAGAAAAGGTGAGAACTCAGACGCTGGGTGTCATCAAGGACTAGGGAACAGGCACTGGGGCTCTGGCGATGGAGGATAGTTTTGTCCACCCCCAGATCCTGCAGTGCCACAGATCATCACCCCAAGCCCAATCAGAGGGAGGTTTGGTGGAGTGGGATATGTCTGGGAACGTGGTACCTGTCCTTTATTTCTTTCAGGAGCCTATTCAGAGTCTTACACTTTCTCCATCACCCGTTGCCAGCTGTGAGCAGATGCAGGTGCTCAGCACCGAGCACATTCCCACAACATGCCCTGACAGCACTGCTGGGACTCCCGGGGACACAGCACGGAGGTTCTGGACCTCTGCGGTGGTGGGGATTTGCACTCGGGTCTACTAATTAGAGCTGGTAAGGATGCCTCCAGCTGAGCTGCTTCTGTTCCTGTTTTTTGCAAAAATTGCGTTTTTCTTGTTTTGTTTTTCTTTTTCAGCAGGAAAACTGAAAGAAAAAAACCTAGGGGTTGGCTTAAATCTAATAAAAAAAGTTTTCAGCTGATCTTTTCAGTATCACTGTGCCGTATTGCAGATGTGAGCCGGCGTTTAATCTTCCGCGAGCCGACCGCTGCAACCCGACAGTGTTTCCCCTGACGTGCAGGGAGTGGAGGCGGATCAGACTCCCCCAGGAGAAGATTCAGGGCAGATGTCACCCTCTGGTGGAGTCTCTCCATCTCTCCACCGGTTGCAGAGGAAGCCAAGAGAGATTAGCCGGGTAATTTAGCAAGACAAATTGAAAGTCTGTATTCAGGCAGCATCATCTCCCCAGCCCAGCTCTCCTCCTCCTGGTGCTTTCCGTGCATCACGAGAGACACCAGGCCACGAGGACAACGTGGGAGAGGTGGTCGGGGCTGAAGCTAAACCTGCTTTTGTGGGGTCACACGCTGCAGCAAGCTGCTGGGGAACTCATTCCTGGGCTAGTCCACCCTGAATGTTGCAGGTCATGACCGCTAAACCACTTCGGGTTTTGTTGTATTGTCTGTATCCAGTTTTTGGCAACATTTTGTTCCCTGGATGTGTTGAGACTCTGAACACCAGCCCCAGGCAGGAGGAGCAGGGGGGCTTCCCTTCTGCAAAAGCACTTTCCTGCGGGTCGGAAATGTTCAAGTTTTGCTCCAAGGGCCTGAAGGAAGCCCGAGAACAAAAAGCACATGTGGAGGATGCAGAAGGCAGGTTTTAATTCAGCAGGAAATACAAATCCAGTGATTATCTCCTTTTATACATTGAAAAGCTTACAAAAAATCAGTGATATTTACATGAGCTCATTGGCACGATGAGTGGTGTTATTTATAACTTCTATAATTCTAGCTTGGATTTGTAGAGCCTCTGCTCTGCTGTCCAGGTGCCTCACCAGATTGCTCTGTCACGATCAAATTAAAACTTACTGGGGGGAGTTTGCGTGCTCCCACGTGGCCTATAATTTGGGCTAATTTAGCGTGCAGCGTTGCAATCAAGTCATGTGCTGGCGGCTGCACTTCAGCAGCAATTAACGCAGACCACTTCTTCCCCGCGCCACGGCACGAGGAGCCCCCGAGGCGATGCCGGGAAGAGGCCAAGGAGACCCCAGTACAAGCCCAAATCCACCCTACGGACGCGGGCTTGCTTGAGCCACGAGCGGGCACCCGGTCTCCGCCGCTGC
>NW_010973052.1:3094794-3140990 GCF_000737465.1 Haliaeetus leucocephalus | reverse complement strand
CTGCCGCTGCCCGTGGCTGTCCGGCTCCGTCCGGGAGGCTGGGGGCGGCCGTGCTCCCCGCTGATGCCGGTCTCCCCGTGCTCCATGAGGCTGAGGAGGGACGTGGCGGGGCTCGGGGTCGGCCCAGCTGGGTCTCCCCAGGGACACGCCGCCCGCACCGGGCTGCCCACCCTTACCCCGGGCATGGCCCTTTCCCGGATCCTGGGGGAGAACCCCCCAGGGGTCACCCGTGGGGTGCGGGGACACCGTCCCGTGGGCACGTGAGCATCCCTGGGACACGGTCCCTCGTCTGCCACCGCCCTTCGGTCTCTGGGTTTCTCCAGCCCCGGGCTGGGTGTAGAAGATTTTATAAAAATTCAGGGCTGTGAGACTGTTAGAAATGAATATAGACGGAGTTAAGGTGAGCCGTGCGGGAGCAGGAGGCAGCGGGCGTGTGGCTGGACGGCAGCTCAGCCGGAGCAGCCCGGGGAGGGCGGCCGAGGCGAAGCTCTGGGGAATCGCCAACACGCACAGGTGTTCTGGGCTTTGGCTTTCCTGGGGGGGGACACACTGGCTGGAGAGGTGACGACAGGGTTCAGGGCAAGCCCGGGGTCGGCGGGGAGCGGGGCTGTCCTCCGCCCGCGCTGGGTCCCCCACTCTGAGCCCTCGCACCACGCGCTGGGTGAAGGTGCGGGGACCAAAAGCAGGGCTGGGCTCGCTTGAGGAGGGCACGGACCTGCCCTGCTGCTCACCTGTTCTGTGGGACCTTTAGGAAGTAAAGCAGGGACGCCACAGCAGCCTTTGGCGTTGAGGAATGCGGCAAGTTTATCTTTTTCAGGACGGTGCTGGTGACACGGTCGCCCTCCCTCCAGTCCGGAGCTGCACCGGTGCCAGAGGCGACGGCCACAGCACCTGTAAGGGGATGGGAAGCTCTGCCTGCACCCAAGATGATATTTTCAGTATTTTGAAAATTCCACTGCAAGCAAATAAATAAGCACTTGAGGTATTTACAGCTCTACTTTTCTTTATTGTGGTATTTTTCAGGGCAGGATGAAGCTGAACCAGCTGAAGATGCCAGTAGGTAGCGGCCGTGCTGTGGCAGCCCTCAGTCACAGCCCTTCTCGGGGCACACACTATCTCTAACAGAACTGGAAATGGGCTTTTAGGGTTTTTTGGGGGGGGTTATTTCCATCACAGGGCGAGGCGAGGTCAGGTGAGCTGAGCATCCAGCAGCTGGAGGACAAGATACACCCAAAACACCCCAGGTCCGCGGTTTGCGTTAACTAGTTTTGTCTCTCTGGAGGGGAGATGAGCATCTCTCCCGGGACAAAGCCCCTTGGTGATCCCTCAGCACTATGCCACCCTTCCCTGGGGGCTGGATGGGGCAGACGGCAAGACTGCAGGGGCTTGGGGGAAATTTGGCTGCTAGATAAGCTTGGCATTGCCCCACGCCAGCACCCTCGGCACACGTTTCCTCTCTCCTTTGCATTTCCTTCGTGGTTTTATGGCTCTCACCCACTTCTCCTTGGGGGCTCAGCCAGGGCTCCCTGGGAGAGGGAGCAGCTCCTGGTGCATCCCACTGCCTGTGGCTTTCACAAAACAAATTTCTAAGGGGAAGGTGACAAGCCCTGTATCAAGAGCAAACATCATGATGCCCATTGCCCCATCCCTCATCACTGACAAGTGCCTGTTTAAAAGACATCCCCTTTGGCAAGCACTATACATTTTTCAGGACCCATGTTCACATAGATTAAATAGAATTATTATCTGTATCTATCTATGTATGCATAGATTAAATAATCTATATATTAAATAATACATAGATTAAAAACCAGGACAAGGGCACAGAGGGGTAGGACACTTCCAGGGCTGGATCTCATCCCAAAACACAGGATGCTCTGCTCCCAAGACGTGTTCCCCAGCACATGGCAAATGATGGCTCGAACAGGAGACAGGTTTTATCCATTTTATTTAACCAATGAAATTCCTACTGATAACAATGAAAGTAATTTCAGCAAGTATAAATGCGATACAGTTTTAAACAAACCCCATTGTTCCGTACCTATAAATAGATTTTTCAAAACCTCATAAAAAGTGCAGATTTATGAATTGCTGTTAAAATGTTAATACATGATTCCTTTGTTTAAAAATGCATTTTTGTCTCTTAACTCACAAAAAAAAAGTTCCTTCTGCATCTGTTCAGATAAATTCAAGTCGGGTAACTTAAAAACTAACAAAAGTCACACAAAGAAAAAAAAAATCCATCCCACTAGGTCAGTCTGTCCTCTGCAAAAAAACCCCAAAAAACCAAACCAACGAAAAAACCCCCAACCAGCAACAACAGAAAAAAATAAATGATAAAAGCTGCTGTGGAAACCCACAGTGAGCTCCTAGCAGCTGCCTCACCCCGCAGGCAAACCTCCTGCGAAAGCAGGGAGCCCGTGGCGTACCTCGGAGCTCGGGGCAGGGGGTGGCCCGGGGGGCAGGACGGGTGACGTGCCACCCGCCCGCGGGATGCTGCGGGGACCGCGGGACCCGCAGAGCTACCGTGCTTCCCTGCTTCGTGGTGGTGGGAGGGAGCAGCAGGATCAGAGCTTCGCCTTTAATCCTCCATCCCGAAACATCCGCGCGACCGTGGCAGGGGAAGGCAAGAAGCTGCCGGCTGCCGGGCTGGGGCTGGTACAACGTACCCCCCCGTCCAGAGGGTGAGAGGTGGGAGATGCAGTGAAACACCATTCCCCGGGGCACAGCGCTGCCCTGCCTGCCTGCCGCCCCAGCCTGCGGGCAAGGGGGCTCAGACCCACGGCCGCCAACGGGGAGCCGACGCTGCTTCTTACCCCCAACGCGCTGGGCTCTGCAGACAGCAAACCAAGGGCTAATTTTTGCACTCCGGAGAGGCTTGGAAGCTTTTCGGCTGCAGAAACGCCGTGCCCGCGTTTTCGGTCCAGCGGCTGGTCCGTCCGTCCCTGCCACGCCAGCAAGGCTCACGTTCCCCGCCCCGCGCGCCAGTAAGCAGACCACGGCGGGCAGCCAGCGGCAGGCTTATGGGCGCGGGGGGCTGAAACACACGCCAGACCCCAGCCTTCCTGGCGTTTGGGTCCAAAGGCAGCCGAACGCAGGGCGGCCGTGCGGCTCGGACCGTGCTTTTCACGGAGAGGGGCTCAGCTCACCCATGGTCGAGAGAGGTCTGCCGGCGCACCTCCCTGTATCTACAGTGGTATTTTTATCTACAGCAGGGTCTGTTTAGCAAGAGCAGTTTAAAGTGGCTATGTTTATCAAGTTTGCTACTTTATGAATTAAAAAAAAAAAACAACAACAAAACAAAAAACCAAACCCCAACAACTATAAATACAAAGACTCTCACACACCAGACACTTGCAGCCTGCGTGACTCATAAACCGCATCAATGTTCTGTTAAAAAGCTTATTCTACTTAAAACTATACATAGTACAAGAGACCGAAAAGTGGCAGTCGTGTATGGGCACGCTGCCTGCCCCAGGGTGGCCCACAGTCAGGTGCTTCCTAAAAAAATCAAGGAGTTACAGTAACACGGCACAGGACTGCAAAGCCATCACAGCTTCTGCTTACACTGCATACGAAGTACCAAGGGGAACACAAAAAAGAACTGGTGTTAATACTGATGGATTAAAGAGTAACTATAAAGATCAAAACAGACGTTCACAGCATGCTACATATATTGCTCACAAACTTTTCTTTTTAAAAAAAAAGGCTAATACAAAACAAGGAGTTGGCAGTCTAATTTTCAGTTATGTCAGATAGAAAGATAAAGCATATACATTCATCGTGTGGCTTTCCAGCAAAAGGAGAAAAGGGTAAAACCGAGAGATTTCAAGTTTACAAAATTCCTATTTTATTAAGCTACAGTTTATATCCAGTTCCGGTCACAGTCATGAAAAGATTTCTGACTGCATCGCCTTGCAGAGTCCAAGGGCTGTAGCCTAATTATTATTATTTTCCCCCTAAAAGCAGCCGCATCTCCCACCACCCCGAGCGGGCTGCTCCTGCAGCCACCTGGGCATGTGGCAGCTGGACTGGAGGGAAGAGGTTTGGGTCTGGCGGCACGACATGAGCATGAAGTGGGGAACGAGAAACAGTTTTGGACCGTGCGTGTTTGGACCTGCTGCTGTTGCTGTCCCCCAGACCACTCAGCTGGAGACACAATGCTTGGCGATTCACCCATTTTGTCTGAAAACTCCCTTCAAAGGGCTGATGGGGGCAAGAAAATGTAGCTCAACAGCGGCACGTTTTTCTCGGGCAGAAGCGAACGGTTCCCTTCCCCTGCTCCATCGGTGGAGTAAGGAAAGGGCCCAGCTCTTGTCCTACAGAAGCCCTCTGGACACCTCGGGAGGAGGCACCTGCCACCATCTCCCCTACTCACAGACATACACAGCAATGTCTCAGACACATCGGTTAAGTTTGTTTAACTGACCAACATGTCACCTCCTCCTGTGCTGGTTATGTCCCCTTGAGAGTGCCTGTGGTCTGTACCTTCTGATGCTGACAGCGTGGCTTGCTCCCCACAATTAGTGTATTAATTGGCATCTCCAATACCACCTCTAACTACTGCTGGGAACAAGAGCAGAATTCAGATTTCTGTTTTCCACGAGCCCTGATGATACTCAGTACCCACAGGAACACCCAGCCCTGCCTATGTCTCCAGCAGCCACTCCACTGCACGCATTTGGTTTTATCCTGTTGATAAGGAAAAAACCCAAATCTACTTGTTGCAGAGGTCAGCTGCAGTCTGCCCGGCTGCAGGGCACCCGAGGAGCTGCCGACTCAAAGGCCCTGTAAGCTTGCCTGGCACAAGAGGACCTCAAATCCCCCATTAGATATCCCTCAAAGAAACCTGCACGGCTGAACAGCTCAAGCACGGGGAGTTTTGCCAAAGAAAGCGTTTCCTTAGTGGATCCACTGGATTATTACTGTAACTCCAGAGATGGAATCTGACAGGCTACTGGCAAATGCTACCTAAATGGTGTAAGCAAGTACAGAGTGTTAACCTTTCAAAGCAGATTTAGAATTTTCCTGCCCAGAAATAACCTAATATGGCAATTAAGTGTTTCTGAACACGAGAAAGACCCTCTGAACTCAACAGCAAACGGTGATATAGGAACCTAGCATTGTTTTACAAGGTTAAGGCTAGGAGGTTGTCCCTGCATGACTGCTAGGGGTTGTGAGCTGGGAAGATAGGAAGCACCTGATGGAGGGTGGTGGTGGTGGCAGGTTGGAAAATGACAGTTTTTGCCCCTGGTGAGCAGCAGAAGGATTAAATGTCTGCAAGAGAGACGTGATGTGTGTTGGGGGAGCAGCAGCATTACCGCATGCCAGGAAATGTGCTCTAAGGGATAAATTAACACTGATCAAGACGGTCCTAAAGTTTCCTCATCCTACTGTGCTCTCTCCATCTCCCACACCTGTGATCTGTGCAGTAGGTATGAAATGCTAAATTCATTTTCATTTGGAGATAAAAATTTTCATTTAAAATCCCCAAATGTGGAAAAGCTGGTGGATGCATCTCTTGGAATGATCACTAACAGCAAACCGATTCTTACAGGTTTATATTCAGATCAGCTCTGGGCAAGTTCATTTACAATGAATCCACTCCCTTCTCCCTCCGTTTTGTGCAACATCACCCTTTATTTATGGGAGAAGGATCCAAACCTCTAAGGAAAGTAACTGAAAGAACATCACTTGAAATCAAGAAGATTTGGAGTATTTCTTTCTGGCCAAAACTTTTTAGTCTGGGCACAAGCTATCCACTTGTTACCACCAATGGATCTTTTCTGCAAGTAGAGGTTAAATAATCCAGCTCTTCTAAAAGGGAGTCCAAACTCTGGAACATGAGCCTGAAATGCATGCCTATGCTCATGGAAAACACACACACATGAGAAACATCGAGAACCTGTTCTGCAAGAGCAGCAGCTTACAGTTTAACTGCTTTGGGAAAGATTTCTCTAAGCCTATATTAAGTACCCAAAACAACCCATTTCATTAACAATCGCTGCAAATCACATGGATCTGCTACACATAACTCCTTTAATCTCTATGGAAACTGATTTTATTCTACTGAATTTAGGTGACTAAGTGTCTTTAAAAATCTGACTCAAAAATGCAAGTGGGCACCTTGCAGGATTTTGCTAAGTGCCTAGGTGCTTAAAGTCCGACTGAAATTCAGGCAACTAGCTGCTTTTTCCAAATCCCATGGAAACACCTATCAGCATCACTATGAACAAAAATACTTTTGAAGAATCTGGTGCTTTGACCTTCTGCACTCAAGTAACAGAGAAGCAAAATGTTTTCCTTTTTGTTCTGTTCTGATCTGTTCTAAATTTAGAGAGGCCTACATTTATAATTGTTTACAATCACTGATTTTCCTGTCCTTAAAAGTCTTTTTAACACATAGGAAGAGCTGATGGTAATTCTTTAACTCTTAAAGCTAAAAGTACATCCTTTTCATTTTAATGAAGGATTTAGGGCAAAGAATGTATGTTTCAGTTGAGTCTTGATGAAAATAAATCCATCTACAGCTCACCAAAATTCTCATAGGATACCACAACACTAGCTTCAGTAGCTATCTGCACAAACTGTACCCTAGCTTAAAATGGCTCCTGTTCCTGTATGATGGCACTCTTGTGATGTTCGGCTGCAGGCAGGATGTTCTGGGAAATGCAAATGCTCTCTCCAGTTAGCAGCTTTTTCACTCCTCTTCATTACACAAAAAAAATATGGAGCAATTTCAGCAAGAATGTACTCTATCGCAACACACATTTTGAAGCAATTCTGCAATGGTAAGAAACTGTCCGTGCCCAAAAGCTCTGTTTCCTACTTACAGCATTTCCTGTGCTACTGGTTCATTTGTACCTACCAAGCTTTCTCTTCAGTAGACAGGAGACTGTACACTTTGTTTTTATGTTGGTCACAGCTGGGATTTTGTGGACTAACATTAATGCTGGTAAATATCAATTCCAATAAAGGAGTACAGAGGGAGAGTATTTACACTTCCAATGATTACGGTATTCTTAAGAATAATATTAATGAACAAAGTGTGAAGATTCACATTCATGAGTGCTTTAAAAATGCAAAAAATCCACGAACACTTGCACATTAAAATTTGGCACAGTGTGAGCCTAAAGCGTGCGTAAAGTGTATGGTAGAGTTGTCTGACTTTAAACACCTATTCTGAACAAACATCTATTAAAAATCATAAATTTGAGTATAAAAACTAGGCTATAAATTGTTACACTGTAAATGCAATACTTTGAAAAAAAAAAATGCCACATGGAAAACATTTCCAGAAGTTTCAAGTTTGCATTTAATATTAAAAAAAAGAGAAAAATTTTTTTTTGTACAATGACATTTCCTACAGTGGAATGTCTTGCAGGCCATATGTGACTTGATATGGCACTTTAAATAAAAAAAAAAAAAAAAAAAAAAAAAATCACTGGTTTACTACAAATTTTATGAAGCAACCCATTTATGGTTTCTATATTCCAAATCTGCTCATGTACTTTGCTCAGAAGGCATTTGAGCTGGCAAGTGTATCTCATAAGGAAAGAAGTAAAGGCACTCATGTTTCCAAACATAAAACTCAACCTACTCTAAGAGTCTTTGCATTTCTGAAGGGAAACTAAGCCGTCATATTAGTTACCCAAAACTAGTTTCACCTCCTTTCCAGAGCTCAACTGTGCTTCTTGAGAACTACTTGACTTTTCAAAGCAAAGGAATTTAAAGTAGTACTGTACAGTTCCTCTCACGTGAAAAAAAGCAAAAGTATTGCATGAAATCTTCTCTCAGCAGAACTGTTTTATGCACAAAAGCCATTAGGCATGGCCACTACAGTCACAAAAGGGAGGAAAAAGGATCATAACGACTTAGAAAGTTAGTCTAAGTTCACACATATGAGCATCCCAATACTTCTGGGAAATCTTTGCAGTTAGCTATACAAGATAAATAAATCTGGTATTTTACCCAATGCTCTCTCTAGAAGAGAGTCTGATGCTGTCTATTGGGTAGTTTTCTAAATAGCCAACATTACATTAAAACAAAAATAATTACTGATTTCTTCCTCAAAAGGTTTTCACATGCAGAGTCTGCAGTCTGAAAGTGCAGAAAAGTGTACAATCATTTAGCTTTCCAATCTGGAACAGATAGATAAAGCGAAAAAACCAACATGCGAAGTCACAGCAAGGTATTAGGAAAAGGGAAGAAAAGAGAAAACTAACTTTAGTAGCGTACTGGTCCATGATTTTGTCAATGAAAAGTGTTAAAATATGACTGATAGTATTTTTTAAACTATTCTGCTATCACCAGTGGAAGAAAATCCTGTATTAACTTCTACAATCCAAGGGAATATTAAACATAAACCTATCCAGTTAGTTTTGAATGTATGCAACAGAAATAAAGGTCACCCTCCTCAAAGAAATATGAAAAGTCCAAACCAACAGACAAAAGTCGAAGCAGTGACAACTTGCATCCTACCGGGTAAGTTTAAGCATCTCTTTAGGCACTTCACTGGTTCATTAAATGCAATACAAAATAAAGCTATAAATATCAACATTTTGTGCTCTTAAAAATTAGCCACAAGCAACAGAAAACAGCACAAAATTGTGACATTTTTGGCAGCTTATTTCTTCCCTTCCCCAATATTACTGGTTGTCCAAGAATGCTTTGTTTTGGGGATGCTTTGGCATCTCAGTATCAGGTTGTCTTAAGCCGTAAAAGCTAAAACAAAACTGCTAGGCCTTAGACAATAAAGAAATTTGGTTTTAAAATTTCTTTATGGCTATATAAGAAGGACACTTTAGCAGTGGCATGATAGGGAAAAAAGCTTGCTTTCTTTTTAAATATTGCACTTTTCTTTTGTTCACTCACACTAATGCATAGAAACTTTTTAAACTTTGAATATTAAAATTTCATGCTATGAAAAGGTTATGGGAAATAAATTTCTACACATCCAATATGAAAGAACAGATATGCTAGCCTTCCTTTACTTTCCTTAGTTAAAACATTGAGAAAGAAGAGAGTGCAAAAAAACCAACAACCCTATTTTTGGTCAGCCTGTGTTTTAACTTTATAGGTGCCAACTAAACAAATTGCAACATGTGATGAGCATGGATATTGTAAGGACAACTGAGGGTGACTGTCAGTAAAACAAGATTATGCATGATTGAAACACAGTTAAGTGTGGCTGAAATGGCAAATCGTGAGGCCTCTTCTCTTGGGAAGGGGCACAACAAAGCAGATGAATTTCGCGCTTCAGTAGCATGCTGTAGGATTTATCATGATTAATTTCACATTAAAGTGTGCTCAATGTTTGCATCCACATCTCGCATCACCTTCAATTGCTGTAGTAAGACAGTGACTGGCAGCCTCCAGGAGACACAGAAGAATCCAGTGGGCAATTCAATGCAACGCAGCCTGCGTGTCTGTCACGAGTCATGACATGGTGGTACGTTCTCAGGACAGGCAGAACCAATCTTCTGCTGGACTCCACTAATCTGAAAAATGATTGCTTGGAAAAAGAAGTCTCTAAGCACTTCACTCCAGTGCTTAAAGAACAAAGCGCTAGGATTGGATATAATAAAAACAGTTTCAGGATCCTGACCACTGTGCAGAAATCCAGCCGGAAACAATGCAGAGTAGTGCTCCTCAGTGTTACTTTTGTTATCATTAGTAATGTTAAGCATCAAGAAAATAAAACACGTCATTGCACATTACAGCCGCCAAGAAGCACGGCTAAACTTTGACACTAGAGAATTGAATAACCTGATGCTACATCACAAACAGCTTCTGGTGTGTATCTATTTCAAAAGGTCTTTACATACTCAGTAAAAACTCCTTTACTCCTGCCCAGCGAATGCTTCAGGTTAAGTGACGAGTTATGGCACGAAGGGCATACAGAAGTTCAGCTTGCATACGAGCTTCCATTAGAAGTAGATTGACATGAACCTGTTAAAAATTATATCAGCCATTTAGTTCACCTCTGAATGCAACATTGTTTATTCACTTAGACTAAAATTTCTAACCTTTAGTGAAGCATCGCTGCAAGAACTATGTCCTCTCTCTCTGTACCCTGCTGCAGGACTCCAGTTCCTCTTGAGACAGCTGTGTAGTATGCCAATACTAGACAACACCCTAGGACTGCAAGGAACTAGCCTCAACTACTGCTTTAAGCAATCTTCCATCTGAGAAGTCCCAATAAAACCATTTTTGTATCCTAATAGTATTAGTATAATAGTATAGTTCTTTATGAACTGTATTTTATTTTCTTTACTACCACCTGTGAATGCTATACAGGAGCAGAGAATAAGGAATAGTTTACATGCCAGATAGGCTAGCAGGCACACAAGCACTGAACTCTTGTCAGGAAGCATTTAACTTGGCTATCTGAAGACATGTTGACATTTTTGTTGATGAAAAACACCATGAAGATTTTTTATATATATATACATACATAAAATATATGATTTCTTTTTATATATATATATGAGTTAAAGTCTTTTTTGATCCCCAAATCCCAAGTATTGGCATAGTTGACCACTTCTGTATTCCCAAGTTTATCCACTTTTCTTTTACAGTTGTCAGTTCAATTTTATGGAGAAGTCACTCAAAATAACAATAAAAAAACAATCAGTATTTCCAGTACACTAAGAAGTATTTTTGTAAAACTGATATCTAATACTCAATTAGTTAATCTCATTTGTTTTTCTCTGGTTAAAAACAGTTCATTTGACAATGCTGCCATTTTTGGTTGTCACTGTATTTCAGTTTTTAAACAGCACGGGGGTCTCTGTGAAGTCAGTTTGGCTTTGAAATACGTACCTTCTCCGAGTGCTTGAACTGACGCCAGTAACTATCGTACATGCGCTTGGTAGTTCTCTCTGGGTAGCAGGTCACTGTCTTTATGTAAACCTTCAGGCTGCGTTCAAGTAACTGATTAACTTCTCCATAATCATAGTCATCATACCTAAATAACACAGGCAATCACTCTGTTGGATTTAAGTTTTTAAAAGCATGGTCTTTTGCAGCATTATGTTCTTAAGTTTGGGAATTGGAGCATTTATTATACATGCTAGAAAACTACCTGCTAACAGAGGATCTGAAAGGCTTAGTACTAGGATGCTCTCTTTTCTGAACAAAGGATACAGGCTGGCTTCAGAGAAGACATTTCTGTAATAATTTCCATCCCGATTCATAAGCATTTTCTCCACTGGAAGCAAAAGTTATACTGATATGCCAGCAAAACCAATTTAACTTCCAGACTGCGGTACCACCTCCACTTTAACACCTGGAGTCTAAAATCATGCTTTTCACACGGTTCATTTTTCATTCTGTTTACACAGTTTAAAATGCACTCCTAAGCCAGGGGATTTTCATCCATACCTGATTCCATACATACAGTGGACATAGTTAAATAAAGCTCTTCTTAGCGTAGTTGTATCAACATCTTCATGTGTTGCCATAGTGTTATATGTGAGGTTATATACCATCCGAAACTTCTCATCGAGGAGATGCCCAATATCAGAATAAAGCCTGTTTACAAGGGAAAAACCATGATTTTCCCAAGTATAGTCCTGCAGGAAGAGAAGGAAAAATATAAATGTACAAATGAAATGAAGCCCCTATCAGGTCCTCTCTATAGCTCAACAGGTTTTGTTGTCTGCTAGTTTTAACTTTATTCTCTTAAAAAAATTTGTATTTTGAATCCTTCATCCATATCACCTGCCCTTATTGCCCCAGGCTTCCTGGCAATGAATATCATGTCACAACACCCCACCTCCAGCTGGATATCATTAGACTACAGGAGAAAAAAACCCAAGCTTCTCTTGAAATGTTGAGGCAATCTTCCACTGTCTGCTGTGCCACTCTGACCAGTGTCGTTCTACGTGGGATGGGCCCGTTAAGTTTAAAAACTTTTTCCTCTTGGAGGCTTTGATGCTTAGCTCTGAGCAGAAATGGAGTATTTACTTCCAGCCAGGATATACACTCACTGGGTGAAGTGCTGAACCATCCTTGAACAATCGAATAAAATCCAGGCTGCTTTGGTCTTAGACAAGCACCTGGACTGCAAGGATAAAAGCTTGCCTGCTCACATCAGGAATGGGAAATCTTTGCAGAGTGGCGGCACACCACCAGCAGTGGAGAATGACCCTGCTTCAGAGCAGTCTGCAACCACTCTCCACACTGCAGTTATACAGAACATGCTAGTTTGCCCACATCCTTGGCAAGTGTTCAATCATTCCATCGCTGATGCCACATTTATAATTGAGGGCATCATCTCCACACCCTTCCAGTGTCCGGCTGTTTTCAAAAGGTACTGCTGGGCAAGGTCCTCACCCCAGCGCTTCAGGGCACGTCAGCTGGACTTGCCCCTTGACTAGGATAGTAGGGAAGAGCACGCAGGGCAATACTCAGCTGCCTAACATCTAGTGACATCTAAAATGCACCACAACATCACATTTGGCCTCCAGCCGCCAGTCCAAAAGACCGTGAGGCTTGTGAGAAATATGCCATACCAACCAGCCCTGTAAAGGTGTCCAGGACACCTGGGACATCACAAAAGCCTCTGAAAGCCAGAAGCCCCAGGAGGGGAAAAGTGCTGTTTACTAACAACAGTTGATTCACACTAACAATGAAAAAGTTAAAAAAGAAAAGTTTAAAGACATTCTGCTGCATATGGAATACCCTTTTCTATTATTAAATTTAAAGCCACAGAGATAAAGGCAGTCTTGTTTTATCAGAAGAAGGATTAGATTTATTGCAGGGTTTTGGGATGCTACCGCAATTTGAATAGCATTAATAGCAGAACATTTGGGAGGCTGTGGGTATCCACATCTAACTGCTTAAGAGTGGGACATACTAATAAAGTTAAATTATCAAGGTGACTCCTTTGAATGTAGGCCAGAAGCTGTCCTGCTTATTTAAGAGCAGAGATGTTTTAGTTTCAATTTCAACTTCTGTAGAGCTTTTTTCCATGGGAGCCTGCTGCTCCTAAAGTAGTTAAGCAGAATGTTTGATTTACAGGCACTGACTCTGCCTTATTCTTTTTGGCAATATCTACCTACTTCAGGCTCGTATAAAGACCACAGAGTAAATTATCCAGATCAGCAGAGACTGCTATATAGTTAAATACATTTCCTGAGAATGATCATGGATTCTTTATTTTACAGTCTTAGATAAATTTTCTGACCATGGAGTTTTCCTGCACCCACTGTTTTTTTAATTGAAGTTCTCTGATTTGGTTTAAGATTTCTTCCATTGCTTACAATTTATTACTAGACTGCTGATTAATCTACTCTATAAGCTGTAAGAGAACCACCTAGAATGTCCCTCCTGTTACATATATTATGAACTTCATGAGCCTGCTTATGGAAAAAAATGTCAATATGTAAGCAATGTACTGGTAAAATATACATGCTGTTCCCTCAACAGCACTAAAAAAATATATTCAGATATAGACAAGAAATTCAGTAATCATATTTAGGAACTGCTTTTCTTTCCCAATATTCAAAGTCCAGTGATTTGGTGCATGTATGAGAACAATACTCACCAAATTGCTCTCATAGATATATATACATCTAGGTATTGATCACCACTGGACAGAGAATACGTGATAAAATGACAAGAATAAAGAGTTCTTCCAGTGGATTTTTTTCTACAACATCTGGAGGGAGGGGAAAGCAATTCTTTCTTTTCTACCTTTCACTTTTATTCCAGATTTAGTGATAAGCTTTACAGTTTTCAAACATTAATTCAAACATTAATTCTGGTAATAAATGGAATAAGACTGAAAGCTAAGTATTCCCTTGTCTGAGATTTACAAATAGGAAAAGACTCATCTCAGGTAGATTTACGGAAGCTTGCGAGTTATTTAATGGACCAGGACAAGAAAAGGAGCATGCAACAAACATGCCCCACTACAACTGCTTTACGCTATTTGCCCTGTAATGAGATACATAAACTTTCTTTGAGTGAATGTACTTTAAAGACATGGTACCTGAGCCCTGAATGTTGGCAGATGGTCTTCTCCTCGCCTTGCAAAGTCTTTGTACCCAAACCCAGGATCTTCAATATAGCGGGAGACATCTGTAGAAACTATTTCATCATCAAATGCTGTGAATAAAACAGCAAAATGCTTTGCTTTAGGCAAGAACATGAGTTAGCGCCTACTTCCAACTACCACTCTACTACAGGACTAGAGAACATTTTTAGAAGTTGTGCAAAGGAAGAGAGTGGTATGAAGGAAAGAAACATTTCAATCCAATCTGCTTGTATGGGATCCATCCCTTTCATTGAGCCAACTAAATGTCAGCCTACACCAGACATCTAACATACTTCTACAAAATGGGAAGAGATGGGCTAAACTTCTGCTGGAGGTGTGCTTTGCTCTCTGTTGACTTCTAAGGGAGGCTAGGTATCTTAAATCAGGAAGATGAATCCTGTTAGTAAAGTCATTGTGCTAGGAGAAGGAACAGAAAACACACCCATGACAACAGGATTGCTACGCTGAGCAGGTACGGTGTTAGGAATTCAACCCAGAGTATGAACAACCAGAAAGCAATGTAACACTCCACTTGTAAATATCAGTTGAAGATTATATGAAAGCAAAAAGCTCTACAGTACATCAGGCTGAAATTCTGCCAGAAGCTCTAGTAACTAAGCATCTTCAAAGAGCTCCAAAATGTGTCACTAAGCAAGCACAGGTTCTCTATCAGGAATCAATCTTTCCCTCTCGAATAAACAGGTGGCTTGATTGTGTAACTACCTCTGCAGAAGTTGACTACTGCATAGCTGACTGCATTTGACCCTCATGTTAAAATCCTGGCTCGCTTCCACGTGCATTCACGGAACAGTTGCCATATGTCCACTGTTAGCACCTTGAAAAGTCAGTTAATCTAAGAATTGCAGAAGTGCTTTATCTCCTCTTTGCCTCATTAAACAACCAAAACATAACTGTGTAGGAAGAAGCTTGCACAGCATCTGCTACAGCAAATCCTCAGAGATGAATAAAAAACCTGCACACGTACACTCCTCTCCCCTGACAAGGACTGAACTTCATGGAAGGGTAAAGGCCCAACACATACAGACCCCTCAACTCAAACCTGCAGAAGGCAAAGAGGGAGGAACGTCAACAAAACTATCAGCAAACCCAACAAAAACCTCCTTCTGTCCCAAACAACACCTCTTCCTTATACGCCTGAAGTTGCAGAGACTTATGGAAGTCCTGATTTGATAATGAAACTGCAATGGGTGTCAGTTTATCTGCACTGTTGATACTGTCTCACCAAAGAAAAACAGAGCAAGAATGGACAATGTCCCTTTCTTAAAATCCAGCCAAGATGTTGCTGGATCTATCTTCTTTCAGAGATTTTGCATGTTCCTAGAGAGCCACAGACAATCCCTCTGCTGATCGACAACACATTCTTCCTCTCTTTTGGGCTCAGTGCACAAAAACTGAGATACCTTTAAACACATTTGGTCTGAAGCTACAGAGATCTAAATTCACAAAGAACAGTGTCAGTAAAATGTGAAGCATTTTATGGGTCACTTCTTAAAAAGACATAAGCTATCATCTTCAAGTAGCCTCTACTATGAGGAAATGGTTGGAGATTATTCTTGTTGTCTTAATGGTACTCTTTCTTTGAACACTTTCTTTGGGAAACCCCCCCGCTTTCCTGTCTATAGGAAACAGATTTCATTGTATGGTTTGCTAGAGATGAAGGCCTCCAGAGCATATGAAGAATGTTGCAAAAGAAGCTTTCAGCTCAGAATTTTGAACATTATTTAAGAATAAAAAAAATGTGAAGAATCTCTGTCACAACACAGGGAGTGGCACAGCATAGCAGTATGGTAACTCAGAATGGCAATTTAGAAACGTCCTTTCCAGGGGGGCAGTAAATGGTAAAGAAGTTGAGTCTCATCCCAATTTATTTCCTGAACTAAATGTCATATCTGAATGCTACTTAAGAGTGTCATTGAAGTTCTAAGCACTGTAGAACCTAAATCTGTGAAATATTACGACTATTTACATGAATGAATGAATTTGAAAATACAGAGCATATAAAGAAAGAGAAATTTACACCCAACTTTTTAAAGAAGCCTACAGGCTTCTTTTTTTAATATACAAAAGCTAAATTTCAAGTAGCTAAAAGGATGGTGTTATTTGCCAATCAAGAAATCTTAAGCAGATGAAGCAAGTGACAGGACCACCCTTACTACACTCCTACTTGACCAAGAACCAGAATAAAGAAATGGACAGAAAAAGTTGTAGCCACTGAACTGGCCTCAAGTGTTTAGTTCTTACAAAGCACAAACAAAACGGAACTGGAAAAGCACAAATACCTCCACTAATTACTAGCAGACTCTCCTTCTTCTCCTTTTCAAAGCGAGTTGCCATTTCTTCCTGAGAAGCTTCTTCGTCCTCTTTATCTTCTTGTAGCCTCTTCATCCTTTCCATTAAGGCCTCCAGCTCACTTAAAGAATCTGCAATCTGCAAAAACACCATGACATTCTGCAAAATTAGAAGATAGACAACGTGTGTCATCTTCAGATTTCATGCTTGACAACAAACGTTCTCAAAAACAGAGAGCAGCAGCAAACACACAAACTCAAGCCAGAACGCATTTTGTCACATACAGTGTAGACAAACAGCTTTCAGACAGTTACAAGAAGGGAGCTGGGAAGTGTCACTCTAACCTATCGCAGTGATCTACTGCAGTGGGATTAACAGCGGAAGAGGTGGTATTTGAATGTGGAAACCATTGTCGCTTATAATACATATTCCACCATGTAGATGGCTCAGGAAAAGCCATCTGTGTGCCCTACATGTATCAGAAAATAACTTTTAATATTAAGGTAACTTTTTTCAGTCTGTTAGTAATGCAAAATATGTTTCTGAAGAGATACAGTGCAACACTGCAATGCAGGAACACAACCTGAGACAGCAAATCAGTGTTTTTCTTTTCATTACACATGATCAAAATAACCATTATGTTGACCCTTTCTCTTGCTTTTGTGAGAAAAACAGGCCTCTTTACTAGACATACATCAAAGTTTGGGGTTCTGTGATCTGTACTTATCATTCAGATTTTTCGTAAGATAAATTGTTTGGTTTTTCTTTACCATCTTTTCCTTTTGATTCTTTTCTTTTGCCCATAGCTATAATTGCTTTCTAGGATGCTACTCACTGCTTAACAAGCAGCACAGAGTCAGCAGCAGCTCTTTGCCCACTACAAACAGGGAATAAGACACCCTGGTGATTTGAACTAGCATGTCTTACAGACCAGAAATTTAAGATACAGCAATTGAACTGACTCATCACATGTTCACATTGTTCTAGTGACTCTGCTCATAATCCTGATCTTCCACCAAAGGTGATGAGGCTAATTCATCAATCGGCATTTATTCAAGGACATGTCTTCAAAGCATTATAGAGCCACTTTCAGAAAAAAATTTCCACATTTAAGTCAATTAATTAGTAATCAAAGTTCTCTGTTGGTTGATCCAAGGCTGGAACACCAGCATGAAGAATTAAGTAATTTTCTTTTAGACATT
The DNA here is from genome assembly GCF_000737465.1 of Haliaeetus leucocephalus. Lineage (NCBI taxonomy): Eukaryota > Metazoa > Chordata > Aves > Accipitriformes > Accipitridae > Haliaeetus > Haliaeetus leucocephalus. The sequence continues at coordinate 3,123,434 of NW_010973052.1, read as the reverse complement.
TCCTCCCATCCACACAGAAGTGTTTCAGAATTGACCTCTTTTGTGATTGTAGGCCTTGAAGTCAAAATTATTATTATTATGACTTCTGGGTTTTTTTCCATTTTTTTCCATTCCACATGTTAGGAACATGGACGACACAATGCTCCAGTCAGTGACACACTATCTGAAGAAATTGGGACTTTAAGCTTTCAGCTGAAAGCAAGTTTTAGTCTTGCCCAATGGGTTGTGAGATTAACTATCAAAATCACATCGCTCTGACTACCATCCACTGTTACAATGTGGTTTTCAATAGATTACACTGAAAACAGCTAGAGCGATTGGAAGTTATGGGACTCAAGCATTCCAGTAAAGTAGACATAAAGTTTCGAACTACCCTGAAATGTAAACAGGAAAGAACAGAATAAAGTTTTCTAATGCTAAACAGAGGCAAGCAAAAGAATCTTCTTGCAACACTAACCCCAAAGTTGCTACTTGTGAGGGATGCATTTTCTATGTTGTTGTCATTGGCAAGATCACAGACACAGAAGTTGTTGACTGCTATAAGTCTGACTCCATTAGATGTATCCGGATCTCTCTCTGGATTAATGCCACTACCAAATACAAAACTTGCCAAGGCATGATAATGTGCCAACAGGACAACAGCATGCACCAGTTCAGGAAGAGACCAATTATTTTCCCCAGTCTTGACAAGTTTCTGAAATGAGAATAAAAAAAGCGTAAATATAAAATTTCTTTTGGCCCCCAGGTTTTCTGTAAAACACTGTGTATTTTAAAAAGGGATCAATTCCTTTCTTCCAACAATAACACATTCCTCTTGCACACAAACTCTCACTGGATAAAAAAAGAGACACCTAATATATTACCTCTTTTCTTTCGGGGTTATTTTAGCCAATGCTATTCCTAAAAAGTAAATCTTGTTGGCTTTGTCATATAGAAGAACTTATTGGCTTATTCGATGCTCTAGTACTTCCCTGATTTTTTTTAACTCAAGGTAACGAAGCCTAACCAGACACTTGTGTAGATCTTAGCAGTTCTTATTACCAGACATTTACTGCTGTTACAGTGCACAACTTAACAGGTACCTGAATGTGCTCTTTCGTGATTAGCCAGGGCCGGTGTGCAAGGAGTTTGTTTATTTCATTCAGATTCTTCAGTCTTTGGGGAATGTATTCTAAACCATTCAACCACTCTGCAATCCCACCAGTCTTCAAAAACTCATCAACGTGCATATTTATTAGGTAGGAACACTGATGTCTGGCAGCAGCCTGGAATAATTAAACACAGAGGGAAAAGTGCAGCACATTAGTGTGTAATCTGATTTTGCTGCAGGTGGAAGACAGGTTACTAACACAAAACAAAAATACAATTTCATTCCAAAGGACCATGTTTTATAGTGCAATGTATTTCTATACAGTATGGAGGATTCTCCAATAAAAATACATTTGATTACTCTGAATCGCAGAATCTAATTTAGGTTGGAAGAGATCTCCAGAGGAGATCTGGTCTAACCCCCTGCTCAAAGTAGGGCTGACTCAGATCAGGTTGCTTGGAGCCTTGTCCAGACAAGATCTCCATCCCTGAAGATCATACAACCTCTCTTGGCTCCTGTTGCAATGTCTCAACATCTTCATGGTAAAAATTGTTTTCCTAGTGTCCACCTGGAATTTGTTGTGACTTGAGTCCACTGCACCTCATCCTACTGCTGTGCACTGATGGGTTAAATATCTAGAAATAAGGTTACACAGTTTTAACTGCTCTCTGTAAAACCTCACTCTGGTGGGCATGTGAGAAGCGTATCATCGTGGGAAAGAAGGAAACATGTATGTTGCCAATACTCCCTTCTCATTGAAAACCTTCTGGCTAGGCATGCTTTATTCTGATGAAAATCAACAACAAAAATTCACGCCCTGTCAAAATATCACACTGGTCTCTACTTTATAAAGTCTTCCTTTTTCCTTCTTTTTTAAATACACAAGCCAAGGTCACAGGAGAAAATACATAGCCTGTTGGTACATACCATTATAGCAATGTAGTGCCTATAGGGCAAAGGAAGGGGCCCATCCATGCGCAGCATATAGAACTGGCTGCGGAGGAAAGACTCCAGGTACTGAGTATGGATACTCATGACCTGTGTGATGTTGTCCAGGCGACCAGACGTAGAGTATTCTTCCACAAGAAGATTGGTACGTTCATCCAAACCATTTGCTTGCATAACCTTAAAAATAAGATAGACAAACTTAACAGAGAAAGAGATTTTCTCTAGCTTTCACCCTGGAGAGAAATGTATTGTGGGATGAAAGGTTTGCTTGTGTACAAACTTAAAGGCAATGCTGCAGATTCGAAGGTATATTTGTAAATATACGTGCTTGCATATGTGTGAATACACACATACAGATGCTACTTGTATACTGAGAACTGAAGAGCACTTTACATTGTATCTCTGTTATTTTAGTACATTTCTACGAAAACCAAAAACATTTTTCTGTAGATCTTTCCAAAATGGCTAAACTCACAGATGCTTACAGTCAAACCTGTACAGAGAACTAGAACTAAGCAAGAGATAAATGGAAAGTAAAGTCTTGATGGAAGTCAGCCTGTACAGACACACACCACCTGAGCATTCAGCCCTAAAACCAATTTCAAAATTAATGGAGAGGAACTGGGTTATGTAACCAAATTATAGAAACAGCCTGGCAATCTACCCCTTCTGTGCTTGTATAATTGAAGAGAAGATCAAATGTTAATTTGTCCATAACATTCAAGTATTATTTAGAATAAGAATTTAATGCTTTCTTTAAACAAAAGCTGTTCTTTAATTATTCCAACCAATCCAAACCTTGGGCACAAGATGAAATGAAACAGCAAAAGAGTAAGTAGCTCTTGCATTGCAAGCCCTGACACAGTATTAGTGTTATTACTCAGTGTTTATCACCAAGAACAGCCATTCTCAACATGTTCACCACTGAAGTTACAAGCACAAGACTAGAATACCCAGTATTTATTCTGAAACTGCACAGTATTAAACCAGTCAGCTTACTACTGCAAACAGTATTAAAGGAGAAAACATTTTAGCTGGTTTACTGCACATGAAGATAGAAAGTGCCTAAAACCAAGATGACACAACGCTTTTGCTGAAATACTCTACTTAAAATATGTTTTCCTTCTTTATGGTGGGTTGATGAATAGATCACGTCTCAAATATTTTTCCATCAAATCTTATATAGAAGTTACATACAAAGAAACATGAACAACATACTACATTTTCACTTCTCACCACTGTACTTCCCTGTTTTAATTTGTGGGTCCAGAAAGAAAGGGAAGAAGCAACTATGCAGTTAGGCAGATCCATCATTTTTACATGTGTAGCTCTTCACAATGTGAGCTTTTCTGTTTTTTATACCCAAGATGATGTCTCCTCAGTTTTCTTTAAGAATGTTTTTACCATCAGAAGTTTATTCACACATTAGATATCATTTTATCTCACTTATTACTGTATATGCCTCGCTCCACTCCAAGGAGTCACCTTTATTCTTCACCAAGTGTATCTCCCATGTATTTAAGAGATCTTTGTCTCATTTAGTAGTTTCTTGGGGAAATCATACTTTTCCTGTCTCTGGTAAGGTTTCTAATCTTCTCCAGCCTATCAGGAGTTTTCCTTATAACAGTACAAGTTATAGAGAAGAAATTCTGCTGACAAAATTGAAATATAATCCTGTAGGACTGCACTGTTGCTATGTTAGGCATAGCAATATGCCGCATTATTGCTTCTGAGATTTATCTCCACCTATATTACTATCTTCTTTATACTGTATAGGTACTTCCTCCTGATTTATTACCATCCATGGATCCACAAACATGGGGGTTTTTTTCTGTTTGCAAAGCCTTATGGCACTTTAACAGGAACCTTTACAAGTAAGTTGTTATGACTCTGTCCATATTCCTTCCATTACGACAATAAAGCAGGCTTTGAACAAGCAGTGCTATTATCAAGATTTGTGAGACATTCAGTGTGTTACTAATCTCTAACTACATCCTTCCTATCCACTGTATTATTTCATGCCAAGGAATGGGGGGAAAAGGTATTCATTTGCTTAGCAAACAATATTTAACATTTGTTCGTGATACTGAATAGCTGTTTTATCCATACAGGTGGAGGTTCCCTGCTTGTACTGGGTAACCACTGGGGTTACTACTTTCTGAGAGCTCCTCAGTGATTCCTCCTGCACACTTGGCTAGCACCTTTACCAAGTGTATCAGCTGTGAAATAAATTCATTTAACAATTCTCTCAAAATATGTTATTTTAACTACATTTATTTTTCTACTTTGTATACAATTATTGACTTAATGAGAAAAATTAAGTCATTATGAAGTTTGGCATCTCAATTTCATCTTGTATTTCATATGAAAGGGGAAGTCCTCTTCACAAGTTTGGCTGGCTGGAACTTATTCTGCTCCCCTCTTCCCAAGACTAAAAGACTCTTTTTGACCTCTCTTCCTTTTTACTCCATTATGTTTTCTTGTTGCCAGCCTTTACACTCTCTCTGTTTATTTTTAAATTAAAACCTTGTCAGTGTATAAATGGAGAGAGACTCAGAGAACAGCAGCTATCTCATCTTTCAAAAGGTCTTTTTGGCCCTTCTAGCATGTGAATTATCTGCCTTTAGCAGATACTTAAAACAAAAAAAAAGGTCCTGGTTTTATAGTTGGCCATCCCAAATAATTAATTAATCAATAAACAATACTCTGTGAAGATTGAGATCACAGGAGAACACCACCATAGCGAAGTTTCTACTTACTGTAACAAGCTGCAAATCAAGGCTGAAGTTGAACATTAAATCACGGGCAGAAATCTTGAGTTTGAAGTCAAACTGTACCTTTCAACCATAAATTGTCTCAAGAGCCACAGTTACGGTCTAAGGAGTTAGTCATATTTTCAGGTTCTCTAAAACTGAAGGTCAGACACTGCCCTGAGAGCTATATAATCATACTGCCGCAATACTGGATAGGTCTCCCCTTAGGCCTGGCATTAAGAGTAGTAAGTGATCGTCCCCCACGAGAAGAGCAGAGCCGGCACTCACAGCTGTCTCCAGGAGTGCTGGCAACCGAAAAGATGTCAAATGGCACCACTTGTGCGAAAGGGCAAAGCGGTTCTTACCCACTGGCACCTGCTCCAGAGAAACCATTGCTTTTGCTTGCAAAGGAGCTCATCTGGGCACCATGGGACAAGCAGGATCATAAAACTGTCCTTCAGGATTTCCATTTTAAAAGCTACTACCCACCCGACCCAGCTAACCACAAACTTACTTCATTCTCTGGTATAAAGGCACTTGGTCCTCTTGTCAATGGCGGGGAGACTTGTACTCTTTTTTCCTGCAAAACAGACACATAATTCGTTCAGTGTCAGGAATAACATACTAACGGGCTTTATCTCGCAAGATGAGATCTTCAAGGCCTGGATTCAGTTCTCTTCCCAAGGCCACCTGGGTGTTTTACAGCCCACTGAGGAGGTCAGCCATGACACCACATTGGTTACGACAGCTTTGCATCCCCTGTACTTTGCACAAATGAACGGCACCAATTCTGGCAAGGGATAAGACAGAAAAAAAACCCCAAATCTAATCCTGATTGGTTTACAGACCAGCTTGAAGATACATAGACAACAGCAATAAAACATTTGGCACAATGCTAAAATTAGCCATTTACTGGATTAAATGGAAGTTCAGAAAGCAGAGGGGAAAAAAAGCCACACTCGAGAAATTATAAGCAAGACGCTGTTTTCTTCAATATCAGCATCTAATAAGACCCTCAGTGTTGAGAAGAGTGTAAGCACTTTGCATGCCAAATATTGGCATGAAAAACATAGTTCACACAAACCAGCAAGACCCAATTAAAGACTTGTTCAAGAAACCCGACGAAACGGACGCCCCGCTCAGCTGCCGAGCCTGGAGGAGAACATTACCTGCAGTACAAGCCTTGGTGTGCAAACCCCAGCTAGAAGTCATGAAACGCCCTCCGAGGATGATATATTTAGTACAGAACAGGCTGATAGCGTAACAAGAGCCAGAGGACTTTTTTGATTTATTAGGGATAAGAAATTGAACTAAGATAAACGGTGGAGGCTTTCACAGTGTGGCTGCTGACAGCCAGAGGGGTGAAGGGGACCTGGGGAGGCTGCCTGCTCCTCTGGTTCACCAGGGGCAGGACCAGCACTGCCCACGACATTCCTGACCAACGTCGGTCCAACCTCCTCCTAAAGACCCTCCTGGAGCTTCCTCCATCTCCCTGGGTCACTTATTTCAGTGACTAACTCCTTGGATTGTTAGAAAGTTTTCCTCATGTCTAACCTGAATTTCACTCACAGTAATTTAAAGCAGTAGCGTCTTGTCTTTTCTTCTTTTCCTCTTTATGGTTATACTCCACCTTACTGGAAACTGGCTGCACACTCTCAAGTCCCTAATTGCATTGCAGCATTGGTGACTCTTAATAAGTTATCCATCAACAACAGTACTGGATTTGCATACTAAATATTTCATGCCCCTAACATAAAATTCCAAGGTTTTCCATAACAACTGACCCTTAAATACCTCTACCAGGGGGGTTTAAGCTTAACTCCCATGTGCATGAACAGCAGCACCGGTCCCAGAAGGAGCGTGTCACCGATTTCCACACAGGAAAATGAAGCCACTGGATCTGCGTAACTATTGTCTTGCTCCTTAAAAACATCCTGTCCTTTCTAAATTAGATTATGAAAAAACATGCAAAAATCAGCAGTGATTATTCAGGAAAGATGTTCCGAAGAAAACTCTCACAGGACAATTAGATTTGTGACTTTGGAATAATTAGCTGCTAAAAGATGCAGAAGTAAGCTGGATTTACTGTGTGAAGCCCAGCTGCCAGGAGACAACTTACTGCAACCGCTGCCTACTGTCACAAAATCCCACAAAATACTTCTTATGAATCAAATATACTCAGTCTAAAGGAAGAAGAAAGGGTGTAGAGAGACCGGGTATCTGCACACGCAACCCCTTCCTTGCACAGCTACACAAGGCACAGGAAGACATCTTCTAGCTTTACATACACAATTTTGCTAGCAGCCAGTCATTTCTGCCAACATTAAAAAAAGAAATGCTTTCCAAGATTACTATTAAGGTTGCATTTTACTTGTTTTATAAAGGTTATCTAGATATTAGAGTTTAAAACCTTCATTTCATACTGAATAATCTGGAGAAAGCAGCTTGCGTGAGCTAGACAACTCGGATAGGCGCAAACCGTCTGCTCTCGCTGGAGCACAGGTCTAAGCCAGAGCTGAACCACAGCCTTCTCCATCTTGCTCTCTGACCTATACACTGCTTCTTCAGGCTCTGCAAAGCTGGTCCTCAAGGCCAGACCAGGGCAAAAAAATGCATACGCTTCTTCTAGCAGGATCTGGGTTCCGTTCCCCTGTTTCCCCATTCAATGTGACTGCTATTACTCCCTTGACCCTGCAGATAAGCTACTGCTGAGAAGGAAAGGAGGAAACCATACTTGGGTGGATGAACGTAGGCAAGTATCTCCAATTAATTCCTGTGAATGACAACAGAAAGCCAAGAAGAGAGTCAGACATGAAAAATGAGGTGTGTTAAATATACTGCAAAGAGGACAAAACCCAATTCTTTTTGGGTGGTGGCAGTTCTACAAAAACACAAGCCTGGAAAAAACAGACAAACAACCAAAACAAGAATAAAAAAAGTAAAACTCCAAACATAATAATTCAAGTTTGTGAGTCTAATCAATCACAGCATGCTTCCAGGGAGCTGGGGTTTTTTCTATATTAGAAGTGTATGCTCTTCCTTTCCATCAACATGAAAGATTATTTTGCCTTCACGCCAAAGCTTTTTTTTATTAAAACTGGTTAAAACAAGCTCGTCAGAAGAAAAGGAGCAAACATCATCTGGTTGCACAAGTTCTCAGGATGCTATTAATAAAAACATGGGAAGTTTACTAGCATTAAGAAAGATAATGTTGGCTTTGTTGAGCTGTAGATAAGAACCACTGCTTCTGGGCATGCTTTGTCTAGAGCAGTGATTTAAGGTCTACCCAAGAACCCAAACATGAAAAACTATGTATGGGAATTAGAAAGTAACATTGCAGATATATGGTCCTTTACAGTGAAAGTTCTTGCAAAGCTTCTTGCTTCCCAAGACAGCGGGTTTGTTTCCCTGTCCAACTAGTCTCTGCAGGTTACGCTGGCTATTGCTAAGTCAGCCAGCGTCCCAAATACCTTATTTGAAATTGGATTCTTATGCTAAGTGGCAGAAGCAAGAAACAGGTTGCTCAGCAACTAAAATGCTGTACACACATATCCCAGTCATTTTCTGCTTCACGTTCCTCCAGAAATGCATTGCTGGAGTATGAATAAGTTATCTTAAAACGTTTGCAACCAATTCCATTTACATAAAGACTAGAGCCTTTTTGGGGCGTACTTCTTCGGAAGGAAAAAGATGATGAAAAGCTTCAAAGACAAGCAGAGAAAATTGAGCCTGGACAGGCTACTGGGACAGGGGCCACTGCAAGCCAGACCCTAGAAGCAGGTTTTGTAGTAGCACGCTGTGGCATCAGACAGCAGAACGAGACCTCTGCAGACCACGGGAGAGCTGCTGCAGGAATTCATGAAAAATCAGGTCTGAGCAAGTTCATCTGTGACTTGCTTTCTTTCCTTAAGCTGCACTTGCAATAGTGTCAGGAGCTAAGCATCAGGAATTTTAACGGTGACAAAGTGGAACCGTTTCCCATTTGCACATCTGCAATTTGCAAGAAATACCTTCGTCCTTGGGCGAGCTCTGCCCAAACCCCCCAGAGCCAAAAGCTGCGACTTGCCCTCTCGCGGGTTTATTTTTAGCTGTGGCAGTGACCGTGCGCCTTTCCTCCGGAGCCAAGAGGCCGCGGGCACCGGGACATGGCACCTGCATCTCAAATAGCTGCCGGGCTGCTGTGGCAAAGGGAGGGATGCCAGAGCCACGCGGCTGGCGACGCAGCTGTGAAGCCCAAGCGGGAGCAAGCATGAGCCTGGCCGGCACTGGAGCAGCACAGCGGCTTTCCTCCCAAAGCCTAAAGCAAAAGAAATAACCCTTCTTCCTCTTCGCTATCACAAGTCACTGCGTCCTCAGGCTTTAAAGAAACGGCTGCTTTTAGGAAGCTGTAAAAGGAGGCTGTTTTATTTGAGAATGGCGGGGCTGATGGAACAGCTGGTTTAGGAAGTACCTTTGAATACCCACAAACGCAGAAAGCACAGGCGAGAAGCAAGTGGTTGCACTGATGCGGCTATACAGGGGCTTCTCACACATGTGGTATGTAAAAGCCAATTCATCCTGAACTCAACATCAAGGTGGCCATGCTGTGACTGGAGAAAAAAAACCCAAAACTGGGAAGAGACATTTTGCACTTCAAGAGGGAATTTTGTGAGCCATGGCAACGCTGCCACTCACCTCCCTGCGAACTCCCAGAGCAGCGCAAGCGGCCGGGAAACACCCACAAAGGGCTCAGAGCCTCCACTCTGACAAAAACTGCCGCCACTATAAAGACATCAAGATAATAAACAGCACTAGATCAAATATAAATCTTAAGGGCATCCCAAAATTAGCTTCTCCTGAGGAACAAACTTCTTTCCTAAACAAGCACGAATTTTTTGGGGGGGAAGGTGATGAGTATGTCTTTTCTTATTTATTACACCTTTTCTTATATTATAATCTACAGGCAGTTGTGCTACCATCTAGCATATCTAAGGATCTTTGTTATTTAAATGCAGTGGTCTACCTCTTTATAATACACATTATCATCTGCGGCAAGTCGAGTCCATCATTGGGACACCTGGGTGGGAGTGGAGAACTGGGTTTAGGACTCCCTATCTGGGGCTGTATCCCCCCCAAAGGGATCGATTTTGTCCCAGTCTCAGATTTATCTTACAGTTCCTCAAAACCAAAATACACCACTTCAACCTCATGGACTTGATGCCGCAGAGCCCACTTCTGGTTTTCAGTCTGACAGACACAAATGCCTTGCATTTTAGTTCACATGGTACAGGCAGTTTGCTGCTGCTGGTTAAAGCCCTACCTACAAATTGGTTTCTCCTACCCTCACTGTTGCTCACTGAACACATTTCCACTCCACTTTCAGTTCTTGGATTCTGGAACAGGGTCTACCTCCACAGGGTCTACCTTGCTCTGATCACAGTCAAATGCTCTGGGTTTCAGCAAAGCCTAACACAATTTTACAGTCATACTGAACCATCTGCTCATTCTATCCTTGCTGAAGACAGAAGCAAGCATAAAAAAAAAAAAAATGCTATCTGAACATTGATTGTGTCTTAGGCTTCTACTATTATTCAAACCCTTCCTTAGGATGCAGGAGGGATTTTGTTTATTTCTATGTATGCCAAGCTGCATTTTAGTTTATCCACCTAACTTTGTAAAGAGCAGTTTAGAAACATGGCAGAAGTTTAGGATGCATCCAATTCATTTTAGGTGTAAACTTCAATACTCTTCTTAAATTTCTAGAGGATTAATACACTATTTAAAGCTGCACATAGTATTGCTGACTAAAAGGAAAACGAAAGGGTCACAGTTTACTTGCCTTCACATGTCAGTACTCCTGGGAGGTTGTGATTGACAAGAACAAAAAAGCATATTCATCAAAGCTGTGCAATTTTGAAATTTATTGACAAACATTTATTGATGCATCATTTTTTAAAGAAAAAAATCTGTTTATGGCATCTAATGTAATAAAATCGTGAGCTTTATAGCTTTAGAATATATCTGCAATTCATCTCAAATTATGTTTGCATTGCAACTTCAAAAATTTGGATACACATTAGAAGGGTAAACCTTGGTGTCCTGTTTTTCAAAACAATTTCTGTAGAGGAAAAAAAGCCGAAAGACAAAAGAGAAAATGTGAAGAGGAATAATTTGAATGATGCACAACAGTTTATTTGCTGACAGTGCAGAACTTTTCCTTACAACTGACCCATTCCTATAATTAAACCCAGGCCATATCTCCAGAAGCAATAAAAGAGATGTTCAGAACAAACAATGTCAAAATGTTAAAGAGTTCACAAAGTAAAAGTCCTAGCCTACAGTCATTTGTTAAGGGTATTTCAAGTGATTTTGCAATGGTTTCTTCCTCTTAACAGACTGTACAACTCCAGAAATGCAAACTAAGCGATAAAGATGAAAACTAGCAGAGGAAGTCAAACAGTAGGAAATCTTTTTTATGGAACAGCATTTCAAAATACTTAAAACAGTCACTTTTAACATTAAGAATCTGGCATCTTTGTGCCTAACAGTTGATGAAGTGGTGCAAGGAGCTGGGAAGAGAGCCAGTGCAGTGCAATTGATGGGAGCTTTTGCTTTGGTAACAGGTTACAGCCCTTTTGGATTTCACACAATAAAAGGAAGCCTATCCCAAGTTCCCATCCCTCCACCAGCTATTAAGAACACAATCCACACTAATTAGAAACCAAAGGGCAGCAATTTCTACCCAACCCAAGATGGATGGCCAGGCAGCAGAAGTCTAGCAGTGGCTCCGCAATCTTTGAAAGATATCCGGCACACTCAACCTACGGGAGAAAAACTCAGAAGTGAACACATAGTAACTGGCAGAAAAGCCTATCTCCTTTTTCACGAAGAAAGCCTACATCTACATCCTTTTTAGTCCTACTTCTGTCGTATCACTCTCCCTGTCCTGCAGATAATTTCTATTAACCCAAACCAACCTTCAGCTGCAACTGGGAGTAGACAGGCAAGGACTGCAAGTCAAATGTCAGAGTTAACGGGTATGCGGCAAAACACTTCTTTATTTAAGAAGCCCAAACTGTGTTTTGCATTTTTGTCAGGATAGACCTGAATATATCATTTAAAAGACACACCTGTAACTTAATCTTGATGTAACTGAAGTACAGAGTACGTCTAACTGAGAAAGTAAGGCTGAGGCTCCTGACTGGAAATATGGAAAGATCTTCACAAGAAGATTTGCTGAACTAAAGGTGCCAAGTCAAACCTAAACATTGATTATTCACACACGAAAAGGATGAGAGCCAAACAGCTACTGCTTCTGCTTCCTTGTTGCTAGAGAATCACTTGCACCTAGTTTAAGCCAAACCTCAAAATCTGAGTTCTTATCCATGCCTCAATCCTTATCAGATACCAACGGTAAAACTCAGCTGACCAAACAAAGACACCCAAATCAGAGTGAGCCAGCTGGATCCTGGTCACAACTGAAAAAGAAAGGTGATATCTAATTCAGGGTGAGATCAATTGTTCCATGGAAAGGCCTTGTTTTCCTCCATAGACTAAGAGGAATCCATGGCTAACCAGCTCAAATGTAGCGGTCTGAAGCTAGGCAAGACACATACTACCAGCAGACAACAAATAGTCTTCTGGTCTGCTTCAGCCTTCAAAAGAAAAAGAAGGAAAACAAAACAAAACAAAACAAAAGAGAAACAAAGCTTCCCTCACAAGGCCATGGAGAACCTCACCTCCTTTCCTCCCCGTGCACCCAACAGTAACACTGAAGTTTGTGTGCTCCCCAAGAAACGCCCTCAGGACAGAAGATCTTGTGATCGTCAAGATGACTCAAAATCCTACGAGCACGGCAGAAGAGCATTTTCGATGTTTCAACAGCATCAGATATCAAGAGCAAAAGTTACAGTGGAAAACTTCAGTGGTTTAAGCTGGGGCTTGTTTTATCTGCACCTTGGCCCACTTCCACCTTCACATTTAGTCCAAGTCTGATGTACTCAAACAGACCAAAATTATATAGTTCGGGGAACATAGCCTTTAGCCACTAAATTGGCAAAACTGCATTGAGTTAATCTGCCTCATCATCAGCCAGGACAGCAATGCTACTTGCTAACGAAGAGTCTCTGAAGCAGCACGGCATATCCTTTAATCCACCGCCTCCCATGCAGAGGGCTGCCTCGTCCTGCCTGAGCACAGCCCATCTAACCAAACCTGGTTTCGCTCTGCCAGAGAGGTCCCACGTGCCTGGGAGGCTGCGTTCTCAGTATGGGTAAGGGCAGCAACCGTGGTCACGCATGTGGTCTTCGTCCTCCTACGGAGAGACCGTATCGACTTCCCCATTCGATCCACACAGCAAACCACTGCCAACAGGTAGAAAAAACGTTTGATAGAAAGTACAGATAAAACAGCAGCTGCTTTGACAGGCCTGAATTAATACCTAAATTAACCACCGATAGCACAGCCTCTTTACAATACAGTAATTGAATGGTTAAATACTTCAATTCATAAACGCACACACATTTGATTTATTGGGCATGCTGCCAATCAGAAAGGCATAACTGGTGGATATTAAAAAGAAAAAGAGAAAAAGACCCCTAGGGTTATGTAAATCCATCATGTACCTCTGGCAGAACTGTCTCCCAAGAATGCTCTACCGAATTTTTAATAGAAGTATTGTCTGAAAATACAGGCCTTGTAAGCAAGCAAAATTGAATGGTATTCATCCATACTGTAAATGCATAATGGCATCCTTCTACCGTAAAGAAAGTGGCTCAGTTGTTTTTTTTTAAAAAAACAACTATTTAAAAAATGCTAAATGTTGGAAGTATTAGATTAATATAAGAGCAGTACACAGCAATACACTCCAACAATATATTTTAAAGAAAACGTTTAACTCCATTGCAATTCATGCTGGAACATCCTCAAGTGCTACAATATTCCAGCAGAGATCATCATCACCAAGGGTTTATAGGAAGGAAGATGCATTTAACTGCAGGTTACTATAAAAGCAGACTGGGAGAATTGTTTAACCAGGGACTGGCATCGAGGCTGCATTCTCTCACCTCTCCTCTTTGGCGCTGCCGTCGTATTCATTGTGACAAAGAGCAGAGAGAGACGCAATTCAGGCACAGTGTGCCTTAAAACATTAAGATTTGTATTTTTACCAAGGGTAAGACTCTTAAGGTTATGTCTGCGCCGCAGTTCCTAGCACGACTGCTGCTCTTGTAGAAATATTTAAAGCTAGCTTTAAAGAAGTCCTTGGCTAACAGTGGTTTTAAAGAAGTCCTTGGTTAACGGTCCCTGAGTCAGGTGGGCACATGGAGCTCAGCTGCACAACCTGCTTGAGAAACCAGACAAACGTTAATTCAGTCACTGCTGAGTTTTCAGTTGACATGATGAAGCTAGACAGTTCAGACTGAGTAGTATCAGAAAGAGATCTGCTCACAGCAAGTATAGAGTCCTACCTTTGCACTTTAATGGAAAAAATAATAACAATATCCTCCTCTGATTAGCATCTCAATACCCCCGCAGTTGCAGGGGAGGAAGCTGGGCTCTGACCTCTGTACCAGCTCGCTAAAATTGTTTCCTTCCCAGCTTCAACTACTTGCATGATAGGCTATCAGAAGCAACAAGGCTGCACTGGTGTCCTGGTCACACAAGGTATTTTGCTGGCTGAGGTGTTAGTCAAGCAACGTTCATGACTATTGTCAAACACTACTTGTTTACTAACTACCAAACACTGAAAAATCTTTACTAGCAAAGCATCGAAATCCACCAGAGAGTTTAACTCAAGAGGCAAAGGCTGAGGATCTTTCCAATGTGAAAAGTTGTTTGACCTGCAGCTATGAGATCTCAGAGATCTCAGACCACACAGTCCTGCTTACCAGGCACCTCCTCTACTTTTCACCAAGTATTTCACCATGCAATGTCACTGCCTGGTTACAGCTCTTGCTTCTTGAAGCTGTTCTCTTAAAATGCAGGACATGATGCTCTCTGCCTGCTCCCCTGATCAGCCAACTGGTGAAAACCACTGAACCAGAATGTTTAAGTGGAAAGTTTGAATTTTAGCAGAAGAGCAGCACACCTGCTGCACAGGAGCATTTCACTGCCTGGAGCGTATCACAGGTGCTTCTTTGCTGCATCTCAAAGAAAAGGTAAAATCGCAGAAGCTCCACAATCCAGAAATAAACTCACCACGTGTCCCTGCCAACAGTCCCTCTTGATAAGTCTGTGTCCTTGTGGTGTTTTCAGCTCGATAAAAATTACTACTGAGCAAATAAATAGTGTCCCAGAATACGCTGCTACAGAAACATGCTCCTAAGCACCTTTCACTTACCAGGTACTATATAAAACCAAATTCTATTCTGAGACATAGGAAAGTCAAGCAGATGGCAGAAGCATGGGTTTTCAAACTGCTTTTCCCACACATTTTATGTACAAAATGATCAAAGCAGTTATTTTAAATCTGTGTGCAGGAACTATCTTAAGAGTCATGGAAGTAACTTGCCAAAATGCAGAAAAACAAATCCTCTCACACAGATAAAAGAGGGAAATGTGCTCAGCTCAGTACTGGAGCCCCCCCCAGCTAGCCTTCTGCCATCTTTTGCACACAGGATTGTGAAACACGGTAGCTTGAGTTTTGGAAAGCAACTCTGAACTGCTGAGCTTGCTGTCATGAGCATGTCAAGATATTTTAATTGACTGCCTCCTGGCTGTCACAGTCCATGCATAGTGTGCTTTTACCACCTCCAATAAAAGGATTAGGAACCAACCAGCAGGTGACAAGCTCAAGCAGAGATACTTAACCTTTTCCACAATGTGCAACTAAGCTGTGGAAATCCTTGCTGTAAGATGCTGTGGACACCTGAAGTCAGCGTGTATTTGAAAGTAAATTGTTCGAGCTCATGGAAGAGAAATGCAGGAACGGTTATTAAATACGGAGAAACTACCTCCAACTTAGGAATTTTTCAAGTTGCAAATACTTGGAGGCTGGGAGACAGTGCCCAGGGAGTGTCATGATGAACTTGCTCCATTTTGTGTCCCCTTCCTTAGATACCTTCCCTTGGCCACTGTCAGAGACAGGATACTGAGTTTTGATCTGACCCACTGTACCTGCTCTAATGCTGTTATATATCTATATCTGCAGCAGGTTGGTTCAAGAATATTACTTATTCTATAAATGCTATTAAAAAAATGTAATCTATTTTCTAATGGAGATAGGAATTGGCATCACCCAAACAAGGAGACATTTTAGCTAAACTGGACCGTTGTAGAAAGAAGGATTGTGCTAATCCAGTCTAAAAGATGCAGCCCAGGTTACGGAGCTCCTTAGTGACTGCGTGAGCACATTCCTACACTGTCTGTTCAACACAAGTGGTATCATATCATTTACTTCATCGTCTTGAGTACATTACGCTTCAGTTATTTACTAACACTGGTTTTAGGAAGCAAATGTTATTTTTTCCCCTTTTCTGAATGCGCCTCATCAGAAGTTACATCAATTTAATCTGAAAAAGGTGAAGAAAAAAAACCCTGAAGAGTTAAAACATGAAGACAATATAAATATTTACTCTCCCTTCTCACTTGATGGGCAGATGATGTTCGTTTAGATTGATGGTATCTACCTGGAAGAATATAAGCACACATTGGCTATGCTACCTCACCATGAATAACTTTAACCAAGCTGTTCCCATCAAAACTCAAGCTGACATAAAAATATTAAAACATGAGGCTGACATAAGGTTTCCAGTCTATAGCAAACAGAAATTGTGGCCAACGTTCCTTAAAATTTTAAAAGTGAATCCATTGAAAAGCTTTTAAAAAAATGAGAAGCCGTCTTGGCACAAGTTTCTCAGACGAATGCTCATGTACAATTGATGACCACTGAGCATCTTTGTTACAGTTCAAATAATGTAAGGAACACTGATGCTATTCTCACAGCTCTGCCTGGAAAGGGATAGCCCCTCTGGATGTGCAAAAGCAGTAATGTCCTCCTGCTTTAAGAGAAGCACCTTTTTTTTTTTTTTTCCATCTTTCTTTGGTCGATGACTCAAACAGAAAGAACGTACCAGACAAAAAAATGAAATCTCCCTGACTAACACACTTTTACCTCTAGCCTAAAGGTACAATTTCCAAGAGCAAGCGCCTTGCTGTCTAAGCCAGGAGTTAAGCCTTTTTTGATTAATTGACTCGTAAGCATTTTTCAGAAGGAGGTGGCACCTACATGATGCCTCTGAGTTTACTGAATTAAGTTTTCTTACACAGTCTCCTTGAAAGAAGTCCAGAGAAATCTTATAGGTGCTAGGGCCAGAGATGGAAAACCATGAGTGAGCCCTTTTGATTCTTTACCTGATAGGAAATCCTAAAACAGTCACCAATTAGAGCAAATTATTTCTCCAAGGAGTCTCGTTTGCAAAGGCTGGAGACTGTTTTACAATGAGCAAGGAGCTGACACGCTAACTGGTCTACATTTGATTAGTCTGGGAGAGGTTTGGGCAAGAGACAGACAGAGGAAAGGCTTCATCTCGGAAGCACATTCAAAAGCCACTGACTTGCTGGAACGACCATAACAATACTGGCAGTCAGGCAGTTTCTTCCTCTTTCTTCTTTTTTTTTTAAAGAACTTTTTGCATCTTAAGCTATCACTTACCAAAGTGAGTCATTACTGAGTTACGATCTCCAAAACACACTGACTTAATGTGGCTGAGCTGGTGGCAGCAAAGACCTAAGGTGTAAATGTATTTTCCTGACAGAGCTTAAAAGAGATGCTGATTTTCAAAAATGAAGACTCATAACTGTTACAGAAGATTTACTGCATGTAAATACAGAGACGTGTCCAGAGACAGATCAGCTATTCCTGCTCTCTTCAGCCATCCTGGCCAGCAGGTTGGCAGAACTTCAGATTTACCTCCAACCTCAGAGCCGACAGGTGCTACTCTCTCCTCAGATTACTGCCTAAGCTTCTACTAGGAGGACTTTTGGCTGCATTTTAGTGACTTAATGACTCTACAAAAAAATCACCAGCAAATACTACAGAAATAATAAACCCACTTATTTTATATCCTGCCTGAATAAAGGCTTCTGCAGCTACAGAAGAGTGATTAACGTGCATTGCCTAATGACACCCTCCACTGCGTTCCAGTCCACTTGCCCGTTTTCTGAATGAAGTCACCAAACCCAAACTGAGACCTTTGCATCAGAGTAAGCCCAACCCCAAAGAGACATATTCACAGCCTTTATTTGTTCCCAGCTTAGCCCTGCACAGACACAAGCTAGACCACGCAATGGGTATTCCAACTTTTCTGGGAAACAAGAACCAACGCCATAGACCTCGCTTCTCAAACAAGACAAGTTACTCATGTTGGATGGCTGGATGCTGCCTGTGAGTATTCATGAGGCACAGCTTAACACAAAGGAGTGTCCCATACAAAACAGCAACAGTACTGCATAGTCAAACTGCTTTTGCTTGTACTGCAAGTTTCTGTTGGATAAATAGGTCAAGTAACTACAGCTTTATCTAAGACCTTTTGCATAAGTGACCTAAAGAGCAGGGTCATGGAGGGAGACCTTCCTTCCACCTCCATTCCCATTTTGCTTTTCCAAGCCGTGTGTGAAAGACGGCTCCAGCATACCTTCCCTCGGTGCAGACTGTGCTCTTTCCGCTCACCCTCTGCTCAGGTCTAACAAGCACCAAGCTCCGTCTCCCCTTAAGAACGCCAATGCTGGCTGCAGGCTCCTTCAGCCTTTAATTATGTTACAGTTGACCTTTTCAACCAACACACCTTTTCTTCTAACTACTTGTGAAGCACCAGCGTTGAAGCAAGACAACAAGCTTTAAATTGCTGGAATAAAAGTCACTTATCTCAAAGCAGGTTCTACCTGCATGATCCCTGATGTTACTGCCTCATCCAATCTTTCCCCAGTAATGCAAAACTTAAACTACTAATGTAAGTGAACAGTTTGTTTGGGTTTTCTGGAAGAAACAGAAGATGAAAAAAATTTCTGAAGTCTCCTGAAGCATTAATACAGCATAAACTAGTTGGTAGTTCTGGTTCAACACTTCCACTGTATTTGTTCCAATGTGGAGACTGCAAAATGTAAAAATATTAAATATGGTGGAGAAACAGGATTAAAAAAAGCTACAAGGAAGAAGACAAAAGGCTGCATCTGATTCTAGTTCAGATGCATTAGAGCTTATCTTCTGTATTTCAGAGGGAGAAGCTAACCAGCCAAAATGAACTGTTGACTAATGAACATCATGCACCTGAAGTGTTGTTTTAATGCGTTTTCTACCACTAGGGACTGGAAGTTTCCACCACAGGATGTTTCCACCGCAGGATGCTAATGAAGAGTCCTGCTTCAGAGTTTTCTAGCAGTAGTGCTCTAGTGCAAAAACTGCTGCAACTGAGTTAAAGAGGACTTTAAACATGGGTGCTAGAAGAGCTGCCACAACACCCAACGGGTGTTTCAATCAGCCTTTGGAAGGAACAGAACAAGCCAGCTCATAACAGGGAGAAATGTGGTGCTTTAACTTTATATTTTCATGTACAGTATGTTGTTATCAACTTATTACTACACAAGAACAGCGACAACTTGTGAACTTTAACAGCACGCTTCTACCTCATATACACTTTATACCATGTATAATGTATGGGCGCAGCCACTCTGAAGTCCAGTTTATGGAGTTATTAGTATGGGTGCTTCCACATAAACAGTTGCCTTAATTTTCTAACTCTCAGCTAGTTATTGCAGTAAGTCAATGAGTGCTCAGTGGAATAATCAAATCCTGATGTTGATTTCCAGGCAGGGTCAAGGTTCACCCTGCCTGCTGAACAGCCAGTGGGTATTTGCATACAGGCAGCACAGTTGATTTCAAGACACAAAACATACTGTAGTAAAGCAACATTTCAAGTGTTCTTCCATGCTGGATGAGATCCAACTGGTGTCAGGTAGAATATTTAGACAGTGTGTAGGCGCTCCATTTCATTAGAGGTCTAATCAAATTTCTAAATGCTAGAACAAATTACTATTTCCACACCTCTAATCAGCAACAAGGGTGCTTTACTGAGAAGAATGTCAATCAACTCAGAGGGAATATTTTTTATTTTTTTAGTTAATAGGGATAATTACATTAAAACAGATTTAGAACCATATGGCCAAAACCCCTCCAGATACATTTACCCAATAATGTAACTATATTCCCTTCACCACATGCTAAAGCAGGAGATATTAAACGTATTTACAAGCACATGCTATTAAATTAGGTTCAACGCTGTTAAGATACTGTCTTATTAAATAGTTTTTAACTGCACAATTCATACAGAGGAGAGAACATATGCTGGCTTTCAATTGTTTTGCTGGTATCAGCCAGAGCCAATCCAATGCAGTAATAAACAGCCCAGAGACAGATAAAAGATGATTTTAAGTAAGCAGTTCTGTACTGCTCTAAGAATGGCTTACACCAAGACAGCTAGTACTTCTTCTCTATCATCAACGTAACTCTGTTTTACTTAGGTTATGTGGAATTGCTCAGAAGCACAAATTCTTAATTCCCAAGTAAACTCCAAGTCACATTTAATGTTCATTTTTGTGTGAAAATGTTAAGTGAGGAGTCATCCTTGCAACCATTACTCCTTTCTGAGGAAGAATTTAATTCACCCTTTACAGTATCAATTAACTCTAAAAGAATTTACAATTCTCTCTAGTTTCATGTCAAAACTAAGTTCAAATTTAATACACTTTAAACCAGATACACAATTATGCATTTTTGATTCCGTAGTGCAGCAATTGAGACATACTGGTTATATCTACAAGTTTATTGCTCATTCTGAATAGATGAAAACCTGATTTTAAAGTTACCTTTTACTTTTCTTCCAAACGTCTTCTGCGCTTGAAGAGATAATAGAGACCTACGGTTGCACATAATTCTCAAGAATGTGACTTCTCCTGGCTTTCATACCTGTTAACCTAACATTTGTGCACGTTGGAAGACTTAAACCACAACTCAAAGGGTGGCTCACACACTGACCACACAATATGGAGCAAGTCCATGAGGAACTTCTTGTGCGATGCAGGCTTATCACTTCAGTTCCAGCCTACTCGCAACACACAAAGCCAGGAATACTTCATATTCCTCTCCATTATTATCTTTTCCCACAAAATCCCCTGAGGAAGGGGACTGCAGGTAGCCTCACACAGTTACCAAGTTCACTAGGTTGGGTGCTGAGCTCAGAATCCATTAGAAATCCATTGACGATATAAGAAAACAAGATGAACAAGATGCTTACCTTGAGAGAAATATGAATCATTAACAAGAAAGAAAAATTGGTGTTTAATCAGGAGGTTGTATCTGTTTATTTATCTTGCTCTGATTCAGGTAACCAGGGACTTCAGGAAGGATTAAGTTGTCTTTCTACATTAAGAGCACCGACTTCTGCCTCTTACCCTGAGCACCACCACTTACACCCTGTTCAGCCCCTCCCTAACTTCAAGTCCCTGGCTGCCACGAACACTACTCCCTAAAAGTAAAAAGCCCGTGCTTCAAAACATCTTACTTTCAACTTAAGTAAGATGTGAGAATGAAGATATTTGAATAAATCAATGGTTGATACAGTCTATACCAAGAACAAAATAGCTTCTCAGTGTCTTAAACACGTAATATTAACTATCATCTACACAGGTATTTTGCCCCAACTGGCAGTTATCCAATGTCTGATATGCAAGACGCATCCTATAATACAAATTCGACACTAGTGGTTAAGAGAGACATTTAAAATTAATACCCCTTGATCATGGCCTCCTCTATTATCATTAACACTAGTTTGCCCAGGGTGGCATACTGAGAACCCCATAAAATTTCTTGACCTGTCCCTAATGCATTCAATGAACTGACGGATAAATAGTCAGAAAAAAATTGTTTCTGGAGAATATCCCTACCTCCCTGTAATGGAATTTCACAAGATATTTGAGTCATCTGCATTATGCTCCCTATAGCTTCTACTCAAAGCACACAAACTACCAGGCTGGGTTGCAGAGGCAACAACGGGAAGGACCTCTGCACACAAACAGGAACACCTGCAAAGGACAGAGAAATTAAACAGCATAGACTATTTCCATACAGGTTTTTCCAAAGCTGATAATATGCAATTTCTCATTAACTGAGGTCTCCCTCCTGACAATTCCAATTTCTTTTCTGCTGAAAACACCCCTTTTCCCCCAAGTCTATCCTGACCCACTTAGACAAAATCCAATATTCAGTCTGGCCAAGCAAACTATGCTCATGATCCCTCCTTGTTCTCCAGACCTGGAAATGGAAATCTGATAATAAAATCTCCAGACCAACTACCCTAGCTATGCAAAGCCACGGGTGAATTACACCACTATCTTCTCTCGCTCAAATCTCCCTGGCCAGAAAAAAAGGTTCAAATAAAGAACCAAACGAGTATTAACAGCTCCCTTGCCAATGTGGGAGAGAGGAGAAACCAAGGATGCTTAACGAACCATATTTTTTTCAGATTTCAAAACACCACCATTTAAAGAGATGTGAAATTTGAAGCACTAATTAAGTAATATGCATAAATTTAAAGCAAATGCTCACAGAGTCCACATCTCCAAACCACAGCCTGCGATTTGGCTAATGCAATGCACCACTCCTACCAGCAGCAGTAAGTCTTAACAGAGGACAACCTCCACACTTGGCTAACCCACTCCCAACACTAAACCTCAAAGTTTCTTTTGAAGAAAATCCTCCTCCCCACTTTCTTTCCTTTCTTGCCTCCACTCCCTCCCTGTAATTCAGGGAACACTGTGTTTTTGCTTTTGTTTTATTAAGTAAAAGTGACTATTCCAAATGAGCGTGGTTCCTATGAGGCCACCTCACAACTTTTCATTGCAAAACAGCGTCCTTCACCAGAGGTTCATTTCACTCACGCCACTCTCATTACAGGTCTAACAAAAATTTAATAGTTCTGCCTTCCCATCTTCAGCACATAAGACTAGAAAGGTAGAAGGAAAATTTTTTACACTAGCTTTTAAGGCAGAAGTGGAAGAACCCAGGAACCCTCAAGACCAGCATACACAGGCAAAGAGCAATAGTGCTCTCCGATTCCAGGCAATGAAGCCAATAATTACCAAGGGGGGTGGGAGAACAATTATTTAAAAGGGTCGGGCTCTGATAAGATAAAAATTACTGCAAGACTCATGAGGACAGGGAAGGAGAGAAACCAGTTATCTCTGGATTTTCACTGCATTTATTTCACAGGAAAGAATCCTGTTCTTTAAGTTGTTTTTTTTTAACTAAATCTTTCCAGAAAAAGTAAGAACAAATGATGAGGGTGAGGGGCCTGTTGCTGACAATTTTAACTGCCCTAAAAGGCTGGGTTTGTTGCTCTTGGTTTACAGCTTTACATTTTGGACCCTCAAAGACCCATCTTCTCCCCCTAGTTGTGTACGCAGGATTAGTGGTGGAGTGACCCGAGCTGGTTGCACCATGGCAGTGCTCCAGGGGACTGGAAGACACAAACACCGAAGGCAGACACCATGTTTTACACAACAGAAAGTTGCTAAAATTAGAACCAATACAAACAGAGTTGGGTTTTCATGACAGACTTTGCAAATCACTTTGAGAAGTCCTTTAGGAAGAGGCACATCGGAGATTTAAAGCCATCTAGGCAACCGTAAACTAAGGCAACTACAGCATGACGAGACTATTACTAAGAGTGGTCGAACTATGGAAGACATAATCTGATTTTACAGAATAAGATTCTCTGTGACAGCCAAGTATGTTGATCAGATTTCCAGAGCCAACTACACTATGCAACTCAACAAAAAAAGGATGCCGCATTGTGGAAAACCTAGGGTGTTTTCCAAGCAAAGGCATAGCAACTTTCATTTGCCTATGCTGAGAATAGATTGAACCAGGTTGACTTCCCTCAAAATAGTTGAGATGTCCTTGAAAGGCCTCTTGATTTCTACAGAACAGGTAACAGCATCTCCACGCACTTCGTGACTCATGGTGACACATTATTTTAGCTTACACGGGCTTATGAGACCTGACATTAGACTATTTTTGGTTCACTTTTGGGCTACTTTCTTACTCACCCACACAGAACAATAAAGTGAATGAAAGTGTGTCTTTTTTTTTTTTTTGGATATGACCTCAACTCCCTGAGCCTAGGCTAGTGCTATTGTAAGCACCGCATCATTTAATGACATCCACACATTTTTCTGTCTTAAAAGTAGGTGCTTTTTTTAACAGCACCAGACCTAGAACAAAGTCTTCCCGTACCTCACGCCTCTGGACACTTCAATTTTCCAGCCTAAATGTATTTACAACCATTTTACATCCATCTACTCTTGAGCTAATTTCTCCTCCCTGGCTCTTACCATCAGATGTATTTATAGACAGGAATCATATTCCCTCTCAGCCTTTGTTTCTGCTGGATTAAAAAAGCAAACTCTTTTAATCTCCTTCTGCAAAACCAGTCCTCCCGTTTCCCCCAGCACCCAGCCAGCTCACCTCTCCGTCTGTTTAACTAGGGTCCATCCTTCCCAGCTTCCCTCCTCCCCAACAACGCTGCCCTGCAGGGTGACAGCAACCTGCTGGTCCTCCTGCACACCAGCATCCTTCTCCCTGCTCCTTCTGAGGAGCTGCTCTTATTAAAAGTTATGAGTAACAAACAGCCAAGCCTGTAACTCTTATATTTCATACCACTGGATTTCACCCCACTAGTAACTACGCCAGCGCTCAAGGTCTCCCAGCGTTGTATGAAACGTTCCACTCTTTCCCTGGACCAACATCATTTACCACTTCTGCCGTGTGTACGTCTTTTCGAAACAGTAACGCTCTCGTTGTGATTCAGGACAGTGTTAAACCAGATTAGTTTCAAGTGATCCTTTGAAAACCCACCAGTAGTCTTCTCTCAGTGCAGTGACTCCTCCTTTCAGCATGGCCCACCACCATGCCCACTCCCATCAGTTCCCAATCACTCCTCTATAATTAACAGGGGCAAAAAAAATAGACAAAATGTGTCACATCAAGGGTCCCTATTGCCCACTAACCTGTACCTGCCAGGGGGCAACAGCAGA
Source organism: Haliaeetus leucocephalus (assembly GCF_000737465.1). Taxonomy (NCBI): domain Eukaryota; kingdom Metazoa; phylum Chordata; class Aves; order Accipitriformes; family Accipitridae; genus Haliaeetus; species Haliaeetus leucocephalus. Next base: position 3,098,576 of record NW_010973052.1, on the reverse strand, counting down.
CATGTAACAGTCGGGTAAGCATACAGAAACTATACCGGAAAGTGTTGCTATTTCCTATTTACAGGTCTCCTTTAATTCTTCTGTTTTGAATTTGTCCAAATACTTTTCAAACCCACTTAAACTTTTTGGTATTTAGAACATTTTGTGTTAGTAAATCCCAAAGTTTAATTTGAGCTGACTTGCTAATGCAGCAAGGAGTTCAACCTCTGCTGTTACTTCAGATGTTTAATGAATGAAGTCTAGTTTTAGTCCTTCCAAAGCTTTCGGAAGAGGACACTCTAGCAGATGTCTTGTCAACACAAGACTACTACATTAGTCTAGCGTGACCTACTTCTGGTGGTATCATATCACATATTTTTTTCATGTATCTATCTGTATGCTTCTCCATCAATATTTGCTTTAGTAACTTGTATAGTATTGAGACTCGTGCTAAAGAAGGACACTGGCATGGAGGGATGAGGAGCACTGAAAATTATGTCCATCGTATTGATGGCTATTTCCCTCTCATGGGATCACCCTGATTGGGTAGACCTATGAAAAACAGGAGCAGATCCTGGATTTCATATACCTTTATCCAGCACTCCAGCACAGAGACTGGCTCAAGCCAGGAGGGTCAGCTAAGCTGGGTTCACTTCCACCTTGCCAACAGCGATGGATGCTTATAAACCACACTCCCCCATCACTCATTTTGCCATTGGCTTTGTTTTGTGTTAGATTTCAGTGAGGGAGATACAAATATTTAACCCTGGAACCACGTTTATACTCATTTTCTTTTCTATCCTACCAACTTGCATGTACATGTAAAAGAAACTTTTACTTCGCATGCTTTGCAATTTGCAACTAAGCTTGAACAGCTGGCAAACTCTCCCTGTTCCTACATTTCCTGACATATCAGGATTTCTCCATCCCCTGAAGACTTTTTGCTTATTCCTAAAAGCCCTCCTGAAGCAGTTATTTGCCCAAAGAAATACAGAGCCTTTCCTAAATATTCTCTTCTTGCTTGCTTGGGCTGTTGATTTTGTTTAGGCAGGAGAACCTTGGGTTTCCATCAGGCTCCCGATCCCCTCCAGATTTACACCTTGGAGCTCCCCTGCACAGGGACTCCCCCACATGTTGGATTTTCAAAAGTGAGCTGGAGGCTGTCCTGGTTACTGCAATGGCAGCAACTCCCGGCCACCTCTAGGAAAGACTTGGCTACAGCACTCACATGCCATTTTAAGCATGATATGACACAGTTTTGTTACAAAGCCTGCCCATCAATCCCACAAACTGGAGCTACTCATCTCATTTTACTCATTCTTCCATTTATTTTAAGCTGAGTCAAAGCATTAGCCTCAATTGCCTGTTCAACAAGCTCACTCACCAAATCCAAACCAGCACCACCTATTACTGGTTGTCTTTTTTTTTCCTAAATCAAATAATGACATATTTGTCACATCTACAACTGTGTAAGCCCTTCTGATTAGCAGCAATTGTTCTGCAAGTAGATCTGGTTATTTAAAGTGTCCCGTTAACAATAAACCCAACCGGAAATTGTATCTTTTTAATATGAAAAACCTTCCTCATAGGCAAATTTAACCCATGGATCCTTAGCAAGTTTCTAGTGCTACCCTAATAGAATTTTCCATAATAAAATATAACTTTGATTAATTTGAAATTAGCTGAAACCTAAAGCACTGCACCTGCCTTTTCCTGCATCCCTGCTGAAAGAGAAACTTACCTTCACCCATGAGAATCCAAAACCTGCTAGACTATTTCAAATTTCATTATATGCCAGTAAGTAGAAAGCTTGCTTTGCCCCTTACAATTTTGACAACAGCACTACCTAAACTGTGAGCATTCAGGTGGCTTCAAATAAAGACTTAAGACTGAGGAGGGCAGAAGAGATTCAACATGTTTTAAGGTAAATCATTTTTCCAGTATATCATCACATGAGCATTAAAAAAAAAAACCACCACCACCATCAAAAGAACAGATGAGGCAGCACTTATCTGAAGATTATTACTGTGAGACTCAGGTCAAATTTGCATCTCACTTCCACCAAGCCTTTTTTTTTTCCCTGTTTTCTACTTGCATGCTTGCCAATGAAGTGCAAAAGGTTAAAATTTACCATGATTTTTATTATACCAACTTTTACATAATTACAGATGTAGTCAGAAGCTTTGTACTTCTATGTTTATTGTCCAGCCTAAAACACATATGCAATGATGGCCTAGTACAACCACTGCAAGCACAAAACACCTATATTTCAAGAGGGTTTCACAGGCTGTCGCTCAGTTTCTTTTTTCTTTCCCCAGTTTTGCAACAAAAGTAGTTGAAATGACCACAGACAAAGGAGGACAGCGCTGAGCTGCCTTCCTCAACAGACTCAACCGGGTACCTATGTTTTACCATCATCTTCCCTAAATTATTTAAAAAAAAAAATAAAAAAAATCTAATCTGGTAAATTTCCTCTTACCAGAAAAGTATCATCTAGCCCTGTCCCCCTCCCCCCCCAGCATTAAAGAGGTATACAAAAAAAGTCCTACCCAGCAGGATGAGACTATGGCTTCAAAAAAATTCAATAATTTAAATTTAATTTTAGATCTACAAGTGCTGCCAAGCACCACTTTATTTGTCAACAAAACATTTTGATTATTTGGCAGAACAAAGCAAGCTCCCTCCCTGCTTTCTCCACAGACATATTTGGCACTGGTTAATTTGTATGTCTTTAGACATATGTCAAGGCTGAAGCTGTTTCAAGCTTTAACCCCGCAGAACTTCTCTCTTTTAAGTACTTGTTTTTCTTAAAGCAGTAACAGCAGCAAGTTAAAGCCAAGAAGGGATTCGATCCTGCAACGAAATGGTTAAAAATCAGACTCTGCTGATGTGTGCTTCTCTGATCCATTACATTTCTCGCAAGCTGAGCTAAGAGCTGAGCACCAAGTATCAACTGTAATATGATCCAAGAGTTTATGGAAAAAATAACTGCACATACCAAGCATGCACATTTAATAAGATTTTGTTTCCATTAAAATATTCGAGAAACATGATTTTTAAGACCTGCTTCTCTCTCTGACCGATTTTTAACGTTTCTCCTCCCCCCTCCCCTAAATACACACCTCCTTTCCAAAACCCGAACCCTTAAAAAAAAAAAAAAAAACAGAAGAAAGAAAAAAGCAGTCCTACTGCAGGGAAGAGAGGCTTGAAAAACAACTTTGATTGGCACTTGGCCTGACCCACAGAGGAAGAAAAACAGTTTTTGGACAAAGAGCGCAAATATTTGAGCTCATTGACTTACAGGCTTTCTCAGCATTTACAAGAACCAACCTGGTGCAAAATGTATCGGGAGAGACTGAATTAAAATAAAACCCAAAACGGCACCGTGTTCATCTTGGGCGCTCAGGCTCTGCGCATTTGCACAGCTCAGCAATTTTAATTCATTTGCACTGGACAAACAAAAAGCACCTCAACTAGTGCTCCCCGTTACGCAGATGTCGAGAGGCGGTGGAAAAGCGATTACGCTCCTCCTGAAGCACAGGGGGTCTGCGCAAGGGAGCGGCTGCTAACCGCAGGGATGGGGTTGAGCGGGCTGGGGGGGGGCAGGGGCTTTTCGGGTGCTTTTCTTCTATTTTTAAAGCTCTGATTTCGGATGCCCCCCGCACAAAGACTTGACGGAGATCGCGGCGATGAGTTCTGCCGGCGAAATACGTGGATAAACTTTCCCAGCGCGGCTGGGCCCCAAGTCAATTCCCCCCCCCCCATGCCATCGGGGAGGCCAGGTGCCCCCCAAACCCTCGGGG